>NC_034596.1:99853514-99865575 GCF_900095145.1 Mus pahari
CTTTATTTACATTTCAAATGCTATCCCGAAAGATTCCCATACCCCTCCCCCCACCTCTGTTCCCCTACCCACCCACTCCCACTACTTGGCCCCGGCCTTGCCTTGTGCTAGGTCATATGGAGTTTGGGAGACCAAGGAGCCTCTATTCCCACTGTTGGCCGATTAGGTCATCTTCTGCTACAAATGCACACGGCCCACTTCTTGACGGTGTTTATTGTTGCTTAGCTTAGCTTGCCTGAAGTATTTCCCATAACTTTTCTGTTTGGATAAAGTTACTTAATTCTTTTTTCATCCAGTTCATCTTTTTTTTTTTTTGGGTAGATCCTAAGTCTCATAGTTTTATCTTTGAGGGGGATATCCTTGCTACATATATTTTATATATATAATATTTATATTAACCTTTTTTACATGAAAACTTGATTTGCATATGAATTTTCATAGCGTCTCATTAATATTAATGACATTTGTCTAGGGTGGGCTTGGTGGAATCAAAAATCCGTATCCTGGTTGGAAGCTTGGAGAAGAATGAGTTTATTACACTGGCTCATGTGAATCCCCAGTCATTTCCAGCCCCCAAAGAAAGTCCTGACAGGTAAGCATGTTTCCCACTGAGTCCCCGCCTACCCTCTCACCTCTGGTGTGGATGTGTTCATGGGCGTTTGATGTTGACTTTGGAGACAGCTTGTAGCCCAGACTGGCCTGGAACTTGTGGTCCTTATATCTTAGCCTGAACTTTTCTGGGCTTACAGGCATATGCAACCATTTCCTTCTGGAGGGAGACTATATCTGGCTTTGCTTTTTGCTGATAATGTATCTGCCGCTTACTGTTTATTATTATTATTATTATTATTATTATTATTTTTGGTCTGTTTTAATTTGCTCACTTTTCTGGATATAACTTGTCAGGAAGTGTAATGTGCCTTGGTTTCTCAGTATTCCCTGGTTTACCAATTTTGGGTAGATCTTAAGTTTTTTCCTATTAGCATTTATATCTGTGTTTTCCCTCATCAGAAACATTGAATAATTTCTTGAGAAGAATTAGCACTGAAGTAGATTTGGTAATAGTCCTTGATAATAAAGTCTCTGTTATCTGATTAGGTATTGACAGTCTATAGATCTGTCCTACTCTGATTGTGAGTATTTCTGACATCCCTTCAGGTTTATACAACAGTTGTGGGCTGTTCTACCAAGCATCTACCTTTGCTTTTTATTTTAAGGGAATATATTTTGATTTAAACTGCAAATACCTGATTCAGGAAGGAATGTGGACCATTGCAGAGACTGGTAAATAGAAAGTAGGCTCACCTTTTTGTTTAGGGTCTTAGAAGTTAGCTGATGATTTTCTTGTTGCTCTAACATTTGGAATTTAGAACAGTATGAGCGATAAACTTTGAAGAAAGGATGATCAGGAAGTAGAGGTTGAGGGGTCACTTGCGTTGCTCTTGAGTTTGAGTATTCTAATGAAATAGATTGCATTTTTTTTCCTTTGATCATTTAAAGGAATTACTTGAATTTGGTTTTTGAGATAGGGTCTTGTAATATAGCCCAGCCTGGCCTCAAACTGGTGATCCTCCTGTCTCAGCTTCCAAAATGCTGGGATTACAGGCACTTTTTTAACCACACAGAGCTATTTAGAAAGTATAGATTTGGTATTTTTGAGATGGGGTCATACTATGTAACTCTGGCTCTCCTGAAATTCACTCTGTAGACCAGGCTGGCCTGAAGCCAACTCAGATCACCTGCCACTGCCTCCCACGTGCTGGGGTTAAAAGTGTGCACCACTATGCCCATTGAAAGTACAGATTTTATGTATACAAAGTATGCATATGTAATACTTCAAAAAAGCAGTAAGTTCTCTACAGACTTTACATATAGAAATTATATATATGTGACACTTTTCCACAAAGCATTATACTCCCCCCCCACAGTTTGGAACACATTTAACAAATATTAGTGCCATGAATACTTGGGACTCATCAATACAAACACAGAAAATGTAAGGCTTTTGTTTGGGAAGTTTGTGTAGTTGTGGCCTGTGGGAGGAGGGCATCATCTTCTGATGGCATTTGGACTTAGAGCTTGTTTACTTACACTTTGGAATTACTGTTCCTGTGTACCTTGCCTAGGCTGTCAACCCATCAATAAGCCATGCTCTCCTAAATCCTAATGGCCTATGGTAATGTTCTTTGCAGGGAAGAATTTCGCACAATGTGGGTGATTGGGTTAGTGTTTAAAAAAACTGAAAACTCTGAAAACCTCAGTGTGGACCTCACCTATGATATCCAGTCTTTCACAGACACAGGTACGTCTTTTTTTGAATAATGAACTCGTTGATGTTCCTTGATGTACATAGTTCATAGTGCTTTTTGTAGTGATTGAGTACTGAACAGTAATCATTAGAGTAAGCTTAGTGCATTCAGTAATGTTTAATATGAATAAATAACTTCTGTGTTGAGATAGGTGGGACCATCTGTAATATGATTTGTCTGTATTTTGAGACAGACAACAACCTCTTTCAGTCATCTTGAAGCTTAGAGACTGAAGTGGGAATTTTTGGTAATTTACAGACATTTAACTTATGGTGAAGATAGGCCAAAGTATTGTTAGCTCATGGAGATCAGGGCAGTTAAACCTATATGTTGGATGAACTTGAATTCTTAGATAAAGACGAGATGTTTTAGTTGAAAGCTTTAAGTCATAGAATGAGTTGTCAAAATCTTTGTGATTCCTGTGTAGATGTACACAGCAATTCAAGGAGCTTGTGAGCTTTACAGGGGTGCCTGTGCGCTGTCCCAAAGCGCTAATTCTCTTTAAAACCTCCTCCAGATCACTCTTTAAAACAGATTAATTAGCGTTTTTACTTTTCTCACTGAGTTTTCCTTTATGAAAATCGAATTAACATTTTATAAAAATTTAGCCCACGTGACTGTAAAGAGGGCCAATGGAAACAAGTTATCTAAAAGTCACTTGGACACCAGTGAATTGCAGTGAGGAGAGGTAATATTCTCTTCTCTGCTGTTTTGCTTTCTGGAGGTTGTCTCCACCAAACCTATTGCTCTCCTGCTCTGACCTGCTTGGGAAGCGATGAACCTTCTTTCCAGCAAAACCACAGAGTATGCACTGTCAGTCACTGAGTAGTCTGCATGTGTGGAAGTAATGTGTGAAAGGCCCCTGGCTGGGAGGGTGTGAACACTGATGGGCATGGGCAGACAGAACTGATTGTCACTCACTGTAAGAAAGCAGCAAGCACATTCCCAGACAGGGGACTGTGGCACTGAGAAGCCAAAGTCCTTTTGATACTGTTAAGGGGGAAGTTACTTTTGGTTCTGTCATGGGACTCCTGAGAGGCAGACAGACCTCTTCTTACTTAGTAGAATTTACAGTGTAAGTTTTTCAGATTGGCTGTTTGCATAAGGTACCGTGGTCATTAAGGTTTGTGAGACACCAGGTGTCTAATGTCAAATGGTCATGCTTACATGTGACTGTTCACTTCATGCAGAAGGAAAGGCCAAGTTCTGCTTGTAATTTATGGTACATCATCTTCCTTCCTGATAATATTACTGTTCATTGTCTGTATATTTTGGGACTAGAAAGGTAATAAAGTTAGGGGTGTTCCGGCAGGTTCTGGAGCATAGCTTGTTAATTATATAGCAGTTGGCAAGCAATACTTGTTACTTAGACACAATGGATACAAGCTAAATATCCATTGCTACTTAGAATTAGGGTTTTCTTTTAAAAATATTTTATGAGGATTTTATATATATATATAATATATATATATATTATATATATATTGTATACATGTATATATATATATTATATATATATTGTATACATGTATATATATATATATATTGTATACATGTATATATATGCACTGAGTGTATGCCTGATGCCTACAAAGATTAGAAGAGGGTGTCTAAGCCCCTGAAACTGGAGTCATGGATGGTTATAGGTTGATGCTGAGTGGGTACCGAGAACTAGCAAGCCAAATCTGGAGCACCAGAGTGTTTTCTAGCTGAGTCTTGATGGCAATCTTAGGAAAGGTCTGTGTTAGGGATTCAGAGGTCTGTGGGTCTAACCCTGACCATGACCTCCTCTCTCTTGGCTTCTGTGGTTCCTGGTCAGGGGGTGTGGTTTTTGGTTTGTTTGTTTGTTTTTTCCCTCCTGAAATACTGTTGGACTCAGTTACTGTTAGCTTACTTTGCACTAAAGTCATTTGGGTTTTGGCGTAGGGTTTTGTTTTATAGCTTAGATTGTTCTAGGACTGGCTTAAGTTCTGTCAGATGGCAGCTTCATAGTCCTTGGTCACCTGACAGTCTATCTTACCCTGTCCTCTCCACTGTATTCCGCAGCTTGCTTGTGCTTTTTCCTGCTGTGTTTCCAGCTGCTACAATGGATTTATAGTTGTGCAACCAATATTTTTTGTATGGCTTGACTGAATCCCCCCCACCCCTGCTTTTGTTTTTTAAGTGTAGCCCAGCCTGCACTTGGGTTTACTATGAAGGTTAAGATTACATTCAACTTATTCTCTGTCTTCATGACTTAATTATTGGGGTTTTACAGGTGTTGTACCACATAACCTCACAGTACCCATTTTGAGGTACTGTGATTTAAATAATTTGTACTTACTGATAGTATCTTCTTTTTGAGCCATAATGTTATTTTTTCATAATAGAAAATATAGAGTTTTACATGGAAAATTCTTTTCTATGGTTTTGGGTTTTTTGTTTGTTTGTTTATATTAACGTATTATGTAACTCTGGCTGTCTTGGAACTCACTATGTAAATAAGGCTGGCCTTGAACTCACAGGGATCTGTCTGCCTATGCCTCCATAGTTTGGAGATTAAAGGTGCGTGCCTTACACCCTGTCTTCAGGTGTGTGTGTGTGTGTGTGTGTGTGTGTGTGTGTGTGTGTGTGTGTAGAAGTGTGTCTGTAGGGGTACAGGTGTTTATGGGAAGATGTTGTATCCCCTGGAGTTGGAGTTCCAGGCAATTGTGAGCTGATTTACATGGGTTGTGTTAGCCAGACTCAGGTCTTCTGCACAAACAGCACTTTCTCTTGGCTCCTTACTGTTTAACGTTCACTGTGTGAGCAGCAGGTGATGTTTTCCAGGATTAAAGTCTTAGACTTTGTGGATGATGGAGAGACTTACAGATGTACAGAGTTCTTTGAATTCTGGTATTTCCTCAACAGTTATTCTTGCTTTTTATTAGCACCTCAAGAGTTAGTGTCCTAAAGGATCGACTATGCATCTGCTCTTTGTTACATATGTGACTTGCCTACCATTGGGTTGCATCCTACTAGGGACAGGTGGTGGGAAAGAGTCCTGCTTACATTACTTTCTTCTGGATGAGTTTAAATCTGCCCTTCTGTAACTGTTTCTGTTCTTTGTAACAATGTCTGGTTGTATAGTTTATAGGCAAGCAATAAACAGCAAAATGTTTGAGTTGGATATGAAGATTGCAGCAATGCATGTGAAGAGAAAGCAACTCCATCAGCTGCTGCCTAGTCACGTGCTTCAGAAGAGGAAGAAGGTAAGTCTGAAAGGAAGTTGATGGTGCCGCCAATACAGTGCTTTGTGCATGTGCTAGCTGGTGTTTCAGAACTGAGGACAGCATGTGACACACTTGTCAGTTTGTGAGATCTTGTTCTCAGCACTGTGCTTGTGGTCTTGTCTCATGACTGGTAAGAGGTTAATGTGACACTCAACACCCTGAGTTTGTATAGCCATATTCTCTCAGAAAGAAAAACATCTTTAAAGTTTCACACACATGTCTATACTTCTAAAAGAACGAAGTTGTTGTTACATGTTCAAACAATACTTTAAAGAAGGATGGTGTCTTCTTATTTACTGTAGGAGAATAGGTATATTTTCAAAAATTAAGAGTGGGCTCTTGAGATGGTTCATCAGGTGGTCTGCTGGTGACCTGAGTCTAATCCCTCAGACCTACAGGATAGAAGTGACCCCTGCAATTGTTCTCTGACCTCCACAGCCTTGGTGTGTGTGTGTGTGTGTGTGTGTGTGTGTGTGTGTGTGTGTTTTGTCACCCCCCCCCTTTCTGATTAACCAATTTAAAAAGTTAATTGTACAAGGGAGGAGAGGTAGCTTAGTTAGTAGAGTATTTGACTATCATGCACCAAAGTCCTAGGGTTAACCCTTAGCACTGAATAAAATAGACATGATGACACATGCCTGTAATCCCAGGACTTGGAAAGGTGATGGCAGGGGAGTTAGAAGTCAGGGTCACCCTCTGATAAATACAGGATCTATGATAGCCCCCCCCCCATACACACACACACACACAAAAGAAAAATGGTTGCTGTGCCCTGCAATGTGGCAAATCCCAGTATTGTTACCAGTTGGTGGGAAATGAGGGTAATTGCAAGGTGAGGGTGGCTCAAACTGCATCTACCAGATTCTAGGCAAGGCTGGACTACATGGCATACTTTGTACAGTGATTGCAAAGTAAGTAGTTACAAAGGACATTGCTCTCACTCGTTCCCATAGGTAAAGTAGTGTCTTGTTCTGGTCTTGACTAACAGAATCTTTTAACCTTCTTATATTGAATGCATTGGTGCATAAAAAGAGTGACTTGGACTTGTGCCCTGCACACAGTAATTAAATAATCAAGTTATCTGTTATTAATGCCAAGATCAGTTATAGCTTAGGAGTGGGTAGGTACAGAGATATCTGGACATGATAGTTTCAGGTGACTGTCTTGTCAGCTAAGTCTGATTGTAACTCACGCTGGTCTCCTGATTGCTGGAGTTAAATACATGTCTTCATCCCCACACCTTTCCTGATGAGGAAATGTCCATCAGAAGTTGCTTGTGTAGACACCATATCGTTCGTCTTTGTCAGCTTTCAGCACTGCTGAGGCCTACTGCTAATCGTATGTAACCATTGCAGCCACAGGACAGTCTGATAGGAATGTGTTAAAACTAGAGCATTGCAGTGTAAGTTTACCGTAGTTAAAACCCAGAATCACTGGTGTCAAAAGTGAAGAAATGTCAACAGGCTGTGTTCTTTTATTCTGGCAGTATGCATTTTAAAAAACTCATAATAACAGCTATTACCGGTTTCTAGAACCATGAGTTTTTTTATTAGCTTTTAAATTCTTACTATTAACTGACCATATGACTAATTGTTATATAGCTTTAATTGGGTTTTCCTGTTCATTTTTCTTACACTTTCAGACTGTGTTTCCCTAAAAATAAACTGGAGGGGGGGGGAGGTTACTAAGTGGGAATCTGCTGTCCAACAAAGTAACTGATCACATCTGTATCTGTGTACATGGACTGTTGATTGGGTAGACTGTCACTCAGTTCAGATGTTCTCAGTGACGCACAACAGTTTTTGTCTTTGCTTTGTGCTTACAGTAGTTTGATCCTATCTACTTCTCTGTTTGAAATAATTTATACTGCTGTTCATTTTATTTTCTACTGTGAAAATAGGACTCTGAAGCTGGTGTAAAACCAACAGCTTGCAGCCACTTTGCTGTCTGTATCTGTACCTACCTACACAGTGGAAACCTGAAGTGAGGCCAGTCTGGACTGATCAGATCCATGTGTCTTGTGCCCACTCTAAAAGAGGAGAGTGGCCGGTATAGATCTCTTTCTTTCAAAGATCTTTGCTGATAAAATAGTAATGGTTGGAAAGAAATGATTTTTTTATTTGTTTGTAGCCTAGGTCTGGATTCAAAGCTGGCCTAAATAAAGATCAATATACAACCCTGTTGGGCCTCAAATTCAGAATCTTCCTGTCTCAGCCTGCTGAATGTCAGAATTAATGTGGGTGCCACCATGTGTGGTAATGCCCTTTTTTTTTTTTTTTTTTTTTTGGTTTTTCAAGACAGGGTTTCTCTGTATAGCCCTGGCTGTCCTGGAGCTCACTCTGTAGACCAGACTGGCCTCGTACTCAGAAATCCACCTGCCTCTGCCTGGGATTAAAGGCATGCGCCAACACGTCCCACTAATGCCTTTTACTTAACAATTTCTATGTTCGTTGTATGGGGTATGCCTGTAATTCCAACTACATGGGAAGAAATTGGGGGGTTGAGGCAGGAGGATTGCCTGAGCCGAGGGATTAAGGCAGATGTGGGAAACATGTGACCTTGTCTTTTTGAGGCAGGGTTCCTCTGTAGCTCTGGCTGTCCTGGTACTTGTTCTGTAAACCAGGCTTGAACTCAAGAGATCTCCTGCCTCTGCCTCTCTGCCTCTGCCTGGATTGGATTATAAGTGTACTCTATTATGCCTAGCCTTGTGACCATTTCTGTAATAAAAATATGAAAAACAACACACTCTTGTGGTTCTGACAAAGGTGGTCATCATTGTCCTGCTTACAGACTTTGCACCAATGCACCAGTGTTTATAGTCTTCTGATAGAAGTTTCATGTATGCTCATATTTCAGTTTTAAATTTATGCTGTGTAAATCAGCACAAGTAGTATTCACTTCTCATTATTTTTCATATCAGATATATAGTTAAGTCTAGAGGTACAAAGTCCTGGCTTTTTGTAGTTATCATGGCATGAAGGGATTTTATAACTCCTTTATGAGTGCTTTTCAATAGAAATCATAAATTTTGTAAATTTGATTTCCTAAAGACATAAAAATTAAACTTTTCTTGGTTGCAGCATTCAACAGAAGGAGTCAAGTTAACAGCTCTGAATGACAGCAGCCTTGACTTGTCTATGGACAGTGATAACAGCATGTCTGTGCCTTCACCCACTAGTGCTATGAAGACCAGTCCATTGAACAGTTCTGGCAGCTCTCAGGGGTAAGGAAAGGGAGGGAGGCAGGGGAGAGGAAGTGCTTGTTTGCTAAACACAATAGAGGCTTCTCTGCTTACAGTCTTGTTTTATCTTTTTCTAAATCTATTTTTATTAGTATTAGTTATGCACCCAATGAATTTTATTGGAGCATATGAAGTATCTGGTTATAGTCACCCTGTCCTGTCCCCACCCCTTGTCCATCTCTTTTTGTTGTTTTTGAGACAGGGTTTCTCTGTATAGCCCTGGCTGTCCTACAACTCACTTTGTAAACCAGGCTGGCCTCGAACTCAGAAATCCGCCTGCCTCTGCCTCCCGAGTGCTGGGATTAAAGGCATGCACCACCACACCCGGCTTCCATCTCTTTTTTTAGTACCAGTTTTAACTCTTAGTTTATGGAAAGTAATTTTTAGTTTTGCCCTTGATGTCTATGTTTCATTCTGGGGACCAAAATGCCTCCATTTATGAGTGATGGTGGTGCTTCCATCTATCCAGGCTTACTTAGAGACAGACAAGAGGACTGAGCACCCTGGTGTGCTGATCTCCATGATTGTGGGAACTGTTATTGATGGTAGAGAGGGTAAATGCTTGCACTGGGTGGTTTTAGATAAAGGGAACAGTTTTCCCCGTCAGAAGAATTTACTGTTTTAAGACATGCAAGGCATTTTAAGAATTGCTAAAAAAGGATTTATAACCCATAAAAATTAGAACATGATAGGCTGCATTTGCATTCAGAGTTTATAGCTTGGTACTGTCTGGCGATTTCTTTCTGTTAGATTTTTTACCACACAACCTTAATTTCAGGTGGTCTTATTGGCAGTTATGATGGCTATACTGATTGCTATTAGTAAGTTGACATGGAAACACTGACCTTAATAACAAGTTAAATATGTGTATTTTCACTGGCGGATCAAATATTCATCTTACTTAAAGTACAGAACACCTGCATCAGTTTAATCAGCTATGGTTTTTATATGAAGTGCACATCATAGGATGTTTGTGTCTGTGCTGCTATATGTATTTTATATGCTTTTTAATTGTTATGAAAGCATGGGAAGTTAGACCCAAAGAAATATTTTACTTTACATCTGTAGCATATGTTATTAACATTTAATTGTTACTTTGATTACCTTTAACATATAATCGACCTTGCCCCTTCTTTTTTCTATCCTTCTCTTTCTGTTTCCTGTTTTAGCAGAAACAGTCCTGCTCCAGCTGTGACCGCAGCATCTGTGACCAGCATCCAGGCTTCGGAGGTTTCTGTACCGCAAGCAAATTCCAGTGAAAGCCCAGGGGGTAAGAAGTTGGCCTGGCCACTCTTGTGAGCCGTTGCATGATAACTGGTTTTATACCTTATTTTAGAAAAGGGGTTTGTTGGTTAAATTGTTGTGGATTCAGTTTTTTAGTGCCTTTTAAAAATATTTTAATGAATTTTATTTGTTTATGTGTGTAGTGCTCTCAAGAGTTTGGAGTAGGGCATAAGAACCCCTGGAATTAAGAGTTCACAGATGTTTGCTAATCTAATGTCGGTGCTAGGAACACTTCTTATTCTCTGAGCCATCTCTCTCCAGCCCTTTTTGTTTTGTTTTTAAGGCAGAGTTTTAGGCTCAAACCTCCTGATCCTCTTGCTGCTCCACCCCCTGTGTTCTGGGGTTACAGGTGTGCACTTGGTGGTTGTCATTTAATAGCAGTTTAATGCTTGCATATAAAGTTATTCATGAAGTAAGTTAGGAAGGAAGTTATAATTTGATGTTTGTAATGATTTTAATTTGTGTATTCATATCTTTCTGTTTAGGTCCATCGAGTGAAAGCATTCCTCAAACTGCCACACAGCCAGCCATTTCTCCACCACCAAAGCCTACAGTCTCCAGAGTTGTCTCCTCAACACGACTGGTAAACCCATCGCCTAGACCTTCAGGAAACACAGCAACGAAAGTCCCTAATCCTATAGTAGGAGTCAAGAGAACGTCCTCACCCAATAAAGAAGAAAGTCCTAAGAAAACCAAAACAGAAGAGGTATATGTGCATACTTACATACATGAAAAGATACAGGAATGGCAGCCTGGCTTTGCCTGCTCTGAATCTAGTAGGGAATACTCAGGAAGACCTGGGGCATCTGCAGTGCTTCACTGCAGTCGTGTTTCTGCCTCTCCAACTCTGGGTAGCTTCTGCATCTAATTGTAATCTGGAAAACAGAGTTCATATCCTTACTATTCTTTTTTTCCTTTTAAAGATTTATTTTATGTATATGAGTGCTCTATCTGCATGTACACCTGTGTGCCAGAAGAGGGCATTAGACCCCATTACAGATGGTTGTGAGCCACCCTGTGGTTGCTGGGAATTGAGCTCAGGACCTCTGTAAGAGCAGCCAGTTCTCTTAATCCCTGAGCCATCTCTCCAGCCCCCCCTAACTTACTATTATTTAGTGACTTTTATTTGTACTGATTCTTTATGACTCGTTGGGGAATGTTTTGCCTTTAACTCCGTTTTATATTGTAATTGGTATCAAAGGGTGACTGAGCACTTGCTGACTGTTAGGAATTCCTGGGAGGGAACTTAGAGTTTGCTCCGCCTCTAAGCTATAGCCCCTAGTCCTCAGGCTTTACTCTTTCAATGAACAAATTGCAAAGACAGATTAGGGCCTCTAAGTTTCAGGAATCTTCCTGTGTGTTTAACAGTGGCTGTCAAATCAGCATTGAGGTACAAGCAGTGTTAGGAATGTGCTGGGCGTTGTGTTTCAGGGTGTGTGTGAATGGTCCCTGGGTGTGCCACACATGCTGCTGCCACACACTCCTGCTACACTGCCCTCTGTCCTTTTAGTGTCAGCCTACATGCCCCAGGGTCTAGTTGTGGGTCTGGGCTCAGGAGTTATCTCATGTTTGCTTAAGTAGAGGAGCCAGTCCTTGACCACCTGCTTTGCGATGAATTCTGCTCTAGAATTTGTTATTTAAGAACTTCTTTATATCAGAACAAAGAACACAAGTTTCTCTTAGGTATCCATTACACTTTGATCAGTATTGGTGAAATATCTCTAATCAGGCAGTTTTGTTTTAGATTGATTTTATAGATATCTACAACTAATGGGGTAACATTTTGTTACTCATGATGCTAACCTACAATGAAAATAGAACATATTCCACCCATGCAGATAGGTTCTGAAAGTTGAGAATTGAGTGTTTGCAGTGTAGTTCTTTCTTTCTTTCTTTCTTTCTTTCTTTCTTTCTTTCTTTCTTTCTTTCTTTCTTTCTTTCTTTTCTTTTCTTTTCTTTTCTTTTCTTTTCTTTTC
>NC_034596.1:99865945-99909749 GCF_900095145.1 Mus pahari
TTTCTTTCTTTCTTTCTTTCTTTCTTTCTTTCTTTCTTTCTTTCTTTCTTTCTTTCTTTCTTTCTTTCTTTCTTTCTTTCTTTCTTTCTTTCTTTGTATTTATTATGTTTTAAATCTAGGTTCCTCTTCCTGCTTCTGCTTCCTTGGTTCTGGGATCACAGTTGTGAGGCACTGTATCTGACAGAATTTAGACTTCTTTTTACCTTCATGTCTGTAAGACTTCAGGCTAGACTTTGATTTCCCTATCTGATCTCCTTTTGATAAGGTGCTCTGTGAGTGATGAGTGTCCTGGCACATGGCTCGTCACTGGAGCTAGTGATGCTTATGGTCTTGGGTCTAGAACAGTCCTAGGAGTATAAAGGAGTTCCAGTCAGTGTGGAAGGCACAACATAACTGTCAACAAAAACAGCCCATTAGTGCCTTAATCTTCACACAGTATAGCTACAGTTCTAAGGAGCCCAGCCACTCTCTTTGCCCCTTCAGTTCAACCATTTTGTTTGTTAAGCTAAGGTAAGGTCTTTAAGTTTGGCCTAGAACTGAACTGACTATATGAACTCATGTTGTGGTCCAGACCAGCTTCAAACTTGTGGTCTCTCTCCATCTTTCTGCTCACTTACCTACCTAAGCCCTGTGAGTACTAGGATTATAGGCACGGTCCTCCAGTCTTCGTTTCTTCTTACTTAGTTCACTAAGTGCTTTTAGAACTAGATCCAGTTGGTGTTAACTGTATTTCACTAGAATTTTAAGATCAAATTTATAAGAGAGAATATGAACAGAGTCAGATTAGCCTGCTTGATAATATGGCCCCCGTTCTCACTTTTCAGATACCCTCTTGTTTAAACATGAGACCAAACAAATATAAGATGCCAGTGTTAAAATTACTTGGTGTCTTTTAAATGTCCTTTAAAATACAAGCTTCCATCTTTTTTCTTAGAATGTCACTGGCTCCTTGAAGCCAGTTAGCCCAATCATAGGACTTCTAAAGAATAGGGGAGGGTACTGCTGATTTGTAGGCCAATGGCCCGTGCTCAATGTCTCTTGGAGTCACAAAACTAAACGTAGTCACAGGTACTAAACCCAGCCTCTTGTGATACTGACTTGGTGTGTTCCGGTACAACCCCCTTATGTGGGTCATTTGTTCTGTTGATATATTGAACATGATTACACATGTTGTACTTCCAGAACCCAGGACAAGGAACTAGGAGGCCATCATGGGCTTAATAGTGAGGAGCAAACAGAAACTCCAATCAATCACATGTATGTAGGAAGGCTTTAGATGCTGGGAGTGGTTCAGTTCAGCTTAGTGCACCTTGTATCCTAGTAGAGAAAACATGGTTTGTTGTATAATATTATATGGCTACATTCAATACATATGTACTTTAAAAGTTTTCTTTTCAATTTCTGTGTATGTTGTACTAATTGAACCTAAGGTCATTTGCTTAGGTGAAGTACTAAGCCCTTAAAACTTTTGTATATGGAAAATTAAATATGTGGAGAAGTAACAGGTGCACTGTCATGTGGCTGTCACCTGGTCTCAGCAGAGACCTGCACAGCATGTTCCCTTTACACGTCTGCTCCCCTGTTTCTTCAATTCAGGTATACATGAGTATTTGAATGTGTGTCTACAAATAAGGACATACATCAGCCTATGTATATCACAGTGGGACCAGTAATCCTAAAGTGTGACATTTAGTCAGTATTTGTTTAGTCACAACAAATGTTTGTTTTTAACTTACTTCTGAGAAACAAGGCCATTATTAAAATTAGTCTTTAGTAAATTGTTTACTCTTAATTTTAAAGCTGCCTATAGTTTCTTTGCCTTTTAAATATGTATTTAAAATATTAGAGACTAAGTAGGTAGCATTGTCTGTGAAGTGTTTGCATAAGGACTAGTAACGTATAAAACCCAGGCATGGTGGCACATACACAATACAGGAGGTAGATCTTCCTAAGGGAGAGGAACAAAAGGTAGATAGCTCATGAGGGGAGGCCCCCAAAGTTAACCTCTGGCTTCCATGTGCACACATAGACCCTTACCACCTGCACAAACCCACAGTTGAATTTTAAGTTCCCTAAGTTAACAAATCCGAGAAAACAGTGCTAGCGTGGTTTTTAGGACCCAAGAAGACCATAGGCCCTGAATTCTTGTAGGATGTTAATGCTTTGCCAAGAAAAGCTGTGTGTCCGTGTGCATGAGTGTATCTGGGGTAGTTATGCTTGGGAAAGTAAAAGTAGTACTCTTTATACAATTTCCTAATCATTTGGTGTGCTAATAGGCACATCTGCTTCCTTCACTGGAGATACTGTTCCACATTCTTAGGGATGTTTCATCAGGGATCTCTCCTTTCCTTAGAAACTGCTTCAGGAGCTTTTTGGTTTGGGGAATGTGCTTTATGTGATGGGGATTACAAAAACACTTCTTACCATGTTTAAAATTCTTTAGTGCTTATTAAAGCTAAGTTAAATTATTTAATCTCAAAAAGCCCCTTTAGAAGCGACTCTGAACTATTTTACTTCCTCTTTATAGTTTTGAAAACTGTATAAATTAAAGCATTAATTGGCAGATAATCTAAATTTCATTTTGGAGAATAAAGCTTTTTTTTTTAAAAACAGGATGAAACAAGTGAAGATGCTAACTGTCTTGCTTTGAGTGGACATGATAAAACAGAGACAAAGGTATACTAACTTAGCCTTTAGAATGTGCACGGCTAGAAGTGCAGGTGTGTGGAGATGCCTGTCAGTGTGGTGCTGAGTCAACTGGAGTGTGTGGGGTTCTCTCTCACTGTTTTTAAGAGACATGTTGGTTTCTTTTTTAATGTTAATTAATGCCTAAGTCTGATGGGAGTAGAGTAGTGTGTAAAACAGGAGAAAAGGTAAGATGGTGTGGGGTATGCATGTGGGATTTATGTGTCAGCAGTGAGGGTTGGGAGACATGGGGTGAGGGGGAAGGTGCTACTCTGATCAGAGGTGTGATAACCTTTTATGCAGTGATTGTCTGACACTTGGAGTTGAAGGCAGGCCGTGAGACTCTGGCCTCACTGTTGGGTCTGGCAGTAGGGGTGGGTTAGAAAAGTCGTTTCAGAAGGCTTTGGCTTGAGCGAGGTGGACAGTGGGGAAGATACTGGTTCTGTCCAACCTAAAGACTGAGAATGACTTAATTTTAGAAATTGAGATATGCCAAAGGCTTAACTTTCCCAACTTAGCCAAGTTCCCATGAAGAATATTTTAATAATATTCTTATGATGCCTTTCAAACTGTGCGTGTATACATATACATCAGTGCCTTTACTTTCTATTTGTAGTGTACTTTGCACACCGATAAAAATATGTTTACGTTATATAATCTGCATAATAACTGTATTGGAATTTTTTTTAATCACACCTTACTAGTTGCTTATTGTCAGCAACTGTTTCCATTAAAAACAAGTTTACACCTTCCCACTGCAGCTTTGTAGTATTGTAAATATCTGCCATTCAGCTCTGCTTATTTAATACATTTTTAAGAACTTGTTACGTATTCCAAATAATCCCCGTGAAAGACTCCACTTTTCCCATTCTTGTTAACCCTGTGTAGTTTATAGGGAAAGCAGTGATGGTTCCTGTGTGCACATTTTAGAAATATGCTTTTATCTGTATTTTCCTTTGCTTGTGTGTTTTCTGTACTACTTTATGCGAGTGAAGCTGCTGTGGGGTGACACTCAGGAATTGGGGCATTGATTATTTGACAGAGGAGGGCAGGAGAGACCATAAGGAAAGGACAGCTTACAGAAGAGTTTTATTTACTAACGTTGGGCATTTCCCCACAGAGTTACGGCTGTTCTTTGGGTTTATGTTTCCTTAATTATTATCTAAGTAACATTTTCTAAAGTGCCTGTGCATACCTTTAATTAGTACTTGTTAAAATATCCAAGTTAGAGCAATTTGGGAACTGTGAGATACTTTGGTCATGTCCTACAAATTGTATCTGAAATGGAGAAATAGGTTACAACAGGGCTTGATGACTTGGTGTGATAAAATGTAGGTACATCTATCTCCACCTGCCTGTTGCTAATTTGTCTTCTTTATTAGCCACTATACCCATTTATGCTCTTTGATTATTTTTTTCTTTTTTTAAAAAGTGTCTCTTCCCCTCTCCCTATCCTTTGTTTCCCAGGAACAAGTTGATCTGGAGACAAGTGCTGTTCAATCAGAAACTGTTCCGGCATCGGCTTCTCTGTTGGCCTCTCAGGTACTAAGTGTAAAACAGGCACGGAGAGTTTGCTCAGCGGTTTTGATATTAAAGTGGTATATTGATTTCAAATGAAGGTTCATGCTAGACTATTAAAATTTTGCTTGTGGAAGTAGTTAACTTGAAGTCTGTAAGTTTTCTGTAGTTTAAAGTTAAAGGTAAGCGGACTATTGATTTGGAATTGTTGCTCTGAGCTGGTAGGAAGCTCTGTCCGGCTTTGACTTGTAGCATACATTGGCCCCTCAAGCTGGTGGGGCTGAGACTATCCTGAGCTCTGTGGTGAGACACTGGCAAAGGAAAAGGAGGCAGCTGTAGCTCTTCCCTTACACTGCAAATCCTTCAGATCCTCACTGTCGTGTGTGATGATGACGTAAATGTTTGTTTATAGGTCAAAGGCTGACAGTGAACAAAGGACAAACAATTGTTCCGGACCTGTTTGCAAGGCTCAGAAAGATTTTCATTGTATTTATTCATTCACTATGTAGCTTAGGTGCTCCTAAACTGCCTTTGGCTCCCTGATCTTTTTATTTTTAACATGTGTTTCTGTTTCAGTTTAGTTTAGTATTGATTTTACTTAGTTATTCTGTAGACAGTCAATGACTCCTTAGAGTAATTGACTAGTGTTAGTGTTTGCTGGGACAGTTCCATATGCACACCAGTAGTCTTGTCTTGCTAATTTACAAACCTTCACCTTCATTATTTTTCTTCTTGAATCCTTTTAAACTTAAAAAAAAACCCAAAGTCTAGGTCAAATGTTGACCCAAAATTCAGTGTTTCCTCAGCACCTACTAACTAGATTACCTGAGGGCTCTGAGCCAGCTGCCAGCCGTGGACTCACCTGTGACTTGGAGTCTGTGTGCTCGTGGGAACCACACTCTGCCATAGTCTGCCGACACCAGTGTTCTACTCAGTTTCTCAAAGTTGTCTGTCTGTATGCTTTTACTCAGCTGCAGTATCCGAGAGGTAATCGTATGGGGAGTGTGCTTGTGTTTCTACACAACACATTTCCCACACTGCTGCCCGTTTCTGCAGTTCGTGCACTGATTATGCATCCACAGCCATGGCGCCCCATTGGGGTTGTCTTGGAAAGTTTTTTTGTTTTTTATTTTTTATTTTTTTTTCCTTTCTTTTTTTTTTCTGAGACAGGGTTTTTTTGTATAGCCCTGGCTGTCCTGGAACTTTGTAGACCAGGCTGGCCTCGAACTCAGAAATCCGCCTGCCTCTGCCTCCAGAGTGCTAGGATTAAAGGTGTGTGCCACCACGCCCGGCATGAAAGTATTTTTTGAGTTGAAAGGATTTATAAACTGGTCAATCCACCCCACATCTTGTGTCTTGTGATTTAGGGAGGGGCTTTACTGAGGAGGTGGTAGTATCTAAATACAGCAGTGCCACATAATTGAGGTAATCACAGATAATTGGGAGCAGCTTCAATTTTGCTTCAGAAATTGGTGAAGGCCACAGGAAGGAGCAGGTTGACTTGACTTAACTGTTGCTGAAGCTGGCTGAGACTAATGTGAGACTGATTTACCTCTGTATTTTGGAATGTTAAAGATGCCTTGTAATAAAATTTGTGATATAATTTTTTAAATTCCCTAAAAGTTGAGTTAAATTATTGTTCAGTTGTATAGTTAATTTTATAATTTACAGTGTCAGAAAATGACTGCTAAATGCTAGTTCTGTTTATCAGGTGAATGTAAGTGCTTCCTCCACAGGAGGGCGCTCCGACACCTTCTTGTTAGAGCAGTCAGTATGGTAACTAAACTCAGCCCAACAGTAACTGAATGTTAGTTTATTAATAATATCTTTCTCTCTTTTGTTCTTTATTTTGTGAAACATATTTCTAAGATGTCTATTTGAAGTTACAGAATAATTTTTGGTAAATCCTGAAAGCGTTATTACTTGAAAATGTCTGCAAGTCTAGAATATAACTAGTTATACTAGTTATGTTTATTTGTGCTGCATATTTTCCATTTAAAATTGATTTTTTTTTTTAAATTTGCCGCATACTTGCTTCATAGTAAAGCTGCATCTTTTCCTAGGAGTAAGGCAGTGGGTGTCACATTCCATTTTAAGTCACAGTACTTTAAACTGTGGCGTGTTGTTTGCTTTCATTCTCAGAAAACATCCAGTACGGACCTTTCTGACATCCCCGCCCTCCCTGCAAACCCCATCCCTGTCATCAAGAACTCAATAAAGCTGAGGCTGAATCGGTAAAACCACCTCAGGGCCCGTAAACAGCATCTGCCGACTCAGCCTGTCGTCTTCAGATGCTTAAACAAAAGGAAGGAAGGAAGGAAGGAGATTGGAGGGACAAGACTAGACCTGACTGACAGCGGGTTTAGCTGTTTGGTGGCCTCCCTTGGGCTCATGAGCACTTGATCAGAAGTCCAGGTTAGTATGCGAAGCCAGGAGTACTATTATTATTGTGTTAGCAACAGCTGCATTAACTATTTCAGAAAAATTACTGCCTTTAAGAAGGAAACAAAACAAAACCCTCAAGCTATGTTTGTATCCATAATTGACATCCGGATCGGGTTTATGTGTGATGCATTGTTTGGAAAATTGCAATACAAACTGGCATAAGAACTCCTTATTCTGATGATGCACTTTTATGTATTTTTTTTTAAATTAGAAAGTAGAACTAATTTTAGATTTTCAGCTTAATGGATTTTCAATTTTTTTTTTTCCCCAAAGAATTTTCTTTACAATTAGTCTTTAAATTGGATACGTGATGCATTGGTGTACCATTCTGCCCCAGAAAGGGCAGGAGGACACCTAGCTCAGCCCAGCCCTTAGGGTAACTGTAGCCCTTAGGGTGAATTGTCAATGCTAAGGTATACTTTGGACACTGAAAGAAGAATTAGGCGATACTTGGTTTTGATGAGGTTATGATTAAGCAGTATATATTCCTTTTATTTATAGAGTTGTTTTATAGTGCATACAAATCAGCATTTGGCCAACAAGTGTGGTCTTTGAGCTTTCTCAAGCTCTGTTCTTTTGCCTTCAGTCTGTTAGTCTTCAAAACGACAGTGCTCCCCTCCCCACTTTTATTTTATTTTATTTTATTTTTTTTGCCTTTCTTTTTTCACTTTTTATTGTATGCACAAGGTAAGGCTTATTTCACAGAAACCAGAATGCCAGTATTTTCCTAAGCCATGACATGTAACCGTGACCCTGTGGCTACATGACACAGAACACTAACTTTGGTCCCATGGCTAGAACTTGAGAATGACTGAAAGCCATACCTGTGAAGCATCTCCAGAGGATGGCCATTTGATCTCTGAGAGGACTTTTGTACACTCCACAGAACTCCTGTTCCTGTCTTAGACAAATTGATTTTCAATTTTAAAAGTGGGCAAAAAAGGCATTTTCTTCCAGATTTTTAAACTAATTTTTATTTTTAACCAGTTTATCAAAATTTGTCAGTGAATTTTACATACAAAAACATTTTAAAAATCATTTCTAGTAAGCACTTGACATTTAGTCAGCTCTCCACTTTTGAATTTTTTTTTTGTTCTATCAAAAATTAGAAATCTTTAAAGACAATGATTTCTCATAATTAAGTAGCAGAATTCTCGTCCATCTTGTGACATCTGACAGCTGCCAGATGTTGATAAATTTACTCTTTGCTAATCTGGGTAAAGCAGACCTGTAGCAGCAGATCTTTTTATGAGCATGGTTTTTGAATCCTTCATTTCGCTGCATTCTATCACACGTTTGTGCATTTTCATGTTACACTGCAATTACTTAAACTTTCCCCTGTCCTTCCAAATTAATTTCCAAAGTTGGAGTATAGTCTTTCCCCTTAAGCTATGCATTAATTAAGGCTTTCCTTACCACTTACATTGTTTATATACAGTGTTCACTCTCCAACTCTTGCTCTGCAGTCACC
The DNA here is from genome assembly GCF_900095145.1 of Mus pahari. Lineage (NCBI taxonomy): Eukaryota > Metazoa > Chordata > Mammalia > Rodentia > Muridae > Mus > Mus pahari. The sequence goes on from NC_034596.1 coordinate 99,874,065, forward strand.
TTGCCCTTCCTACCACCACTTGAGTAAAGATGGTCCGCTAACAGGTGACATGTACCGGTGTCTGTGTGTGTAGCTTCAGAGTTAGATTGACATCACCAGGCACAGATTTAGTCTTGTCGTTTTGTTTACACATTGGGGAAAAATTCAGTTTAATAAACGTTCCATGTAACTGCATCCAAGTTTCACCAGGCTGGAGACGTGGCTCTTTTCTGTGTAGTGACTTTTTACTTCTAGTTTCCATAACCTGGAGATCAGACTGTTGCTTTCGCATGATGTAAGTAGTGTCTCATGACTGGAGTTTGCTTTGTTTTATAGTATCTGTACTCCTTGTATTTTTCAAGAGCTATTTTGTAAACAGATGATGTATTTCTCCATTGAAAACACAATAAAAAAAAAAAAAAAACAGCACAAATCCCATAGTTGACTGGTTCTTTTGACTCTTCTCTCCCCTTTCAGCAGTCTAATCTAATTGGTCCTGCATACAAATATATGGTGTGGTCCAAAATGAAGATTGGAATTTAATGTGCTTATATTTGGCAGGTTTGCTTTAGGTTAGCCTATTTGTAACCCAGTACCATCTCACAAGATAGCAGGCAATGTTGTTCACATAGATGATCTTTAGGGATGAAAGGATGGTTATAGCTACCACTAACTCACTCTGAGCAATTCCATTTTCTACAATAGTGTTCTGTCTACACTGCACACTGTACATTTTCCCGATATTAATGCATACGGCTCTTTCATGCAGGTGCCTTTAAAGTAGCTTGCATTTCTCTGTCAGCAGGTGGCACTGTTGTTTTTCAGTAGGTTTATAATTATGTCTTGCAAACAGCTTGAATCTTGTTTATTTATTTTACTGGATCAAATTCTGACATTTTTCTTAAACCCTCACATTGCACAAAAGAGAAGAAGACTGTTTTGAGTTTGTGATGGCCAACTTTTAGGGATGATTATCTTAGTGTCGTGTGTGTGTGTGTGTGTGTATGTATGTATGTATGTATGTATGTATGTAAAAGTGCAAATATGGTAAGGATTTCTCTGGACTCTATCACACCTCCAGGATTGAGCTTGCCTTCCTCCTACCCTGGTAGACAACAGGAGTGGGACTGGACCCTGCTTCCCGAAATTTGTCACCCATGTAGCCCATAGATATTTTCCTGCATTTTGCTGAATTAGTAAAACAGTAATTAAAAATTGAGTGTTGCCGGGCGTGGTGGCACTCGCCTTTAATCCCAGCACTCGGGAGGCAGAGGCAGGCAGATTTCTGAGTTCGAGGCCAGCCTGGTCTACAAAGTGAGTTCCAGGACAGCCAGGGCTATACAGAGAAACCCTGTCTCGAAAAAACAACAAACAAAAAAAAAAAAAAAAATTGAGTGTTGTGTCTCGGGTACGTTCTGGACTAAAACTTTTTTATTCCTAATTAGCACCTCTGTTTTTTTCTCTACACAGAAAAATATGTTAAAGCTCTGCATAATGTTAACTCTGGCCAAGTACAAGGTGGCAGCAAAGGATCAGCAGTGCGCAGTGGTGACTGACGTGAGAGGGACACTCACTGCCCGCTGTAGGCCGGCCTGCGTGACCCTAGCATGCTTCTGTGCCAAATTGTTCTCTAAAGGCATTGCACACACATTTGCATCTTTTAACCCTATGCCTATTTTAACCCTAACAAAAATCAACAGTACTATGAAAGTGAGTTGCCTTTTGGCCTAGGCTGTATGCTTTGTGTTTTGTTTGTTTGTTTAATTCACATTTCTGTTATCTTTCTTTACGCCCAAACCACAAATAGATGCTGCCTTTACTCAGACCTGAGCTTGGTAAATGAGGTAGTGCTTTGTTCGGTTAAACATGGCCTTCAGGTATACACAAACAAGTGAGTTTTAGTTCTGTGTGGTATTTTCCTTGACCGTAGAGCTAGTTTCCCCCTCTCTACCAACTTAAAAATTGTTGCTATCCCCCCAGGATTAACATTGGGAAGAAAAAGGTAAAGGGTTATGTTCTTTGGCAAGCTGGGGACGGAACCCGGGTCTTCACCATGTGATAGGCAAGCACAGGACTTGTATACTCACAGCCCAGGCTACCATCGTAGCAATGCTTGCTCAGTCTTTTACAAAACCCCCTTTAAAACCACTCAGTTCTTACAATTCTGTTGGCTCAAGGCGTGGTGTGAGAATTGAATTCTAGATATGCCTTCGTTCGAGTGGGTGGGTCACTTGTGCCTGCCTTGGTTTCTCTTTCTCTGAGATCTGCCTGTGTCTCCCCTGATCTGGTAATGTCCTAGTTGCTAAGCAAATGACACTGTTGAAAGGAATTAAAGTACACTTTCCTTTTTCTTGTCTCAATCCTAGGCCTGCCTTTTCTTTCCTTTTTTTTTTTTTCTTCTTTTTTAATTTTTTTATTTTTTCTATGCCTTTTCTTTTTTAATGTTAGCATTTAATGAACCTTCTTGGGAGGTTTCAAGCCACCAGGATACAGGCATCTCCAGTAACTTGAATCTTCTCTTAAGCTCTGGTGCTGAACAATTTGACCTTCAGAGTGACAGACTGCTTAGAACTTTCTCTTCCCCAGAACCTTGTTGTAGCATCCAGTATTCTGAGGCCCCTGGGTGCTTATGGTACTGGCTGATCTGGCGTGGCTATGTCTGGGCTCATAGGGGCCCCAGAATTTCCAAGTCTTACTCTGGATGGTGTGGTGGGATCAGAATAAAGAAAAAAAAGGGGCATCTAACCAGAGGTAGCAGGTGTGGGGGCAGGCCCTAGGCCCATGCCTGAAAGGAGGGTTATTACGGCTGTGGTTCAGACTAGAGAATCCCCAATGTGTTAGTGATGACTGTACGTGTCATTTTTGTCTAGGGAGAGCTTGTCTACAAAGGCTACAGCAGCCTGCATTGATCTCTTGCCTTGGCCTCCAGAATGCTGGGACCATGGCTCATACAGTAATTGTTTTACGAAGTTAGGATGACTTTAATTATGACTTGGGGGTGTTTATTTTTGAGGCAAGGCCTCTCTGTGTAGACATGGTTGGCTTCAACATTACCTCAGATTTCCTGCCTCAGTTTCATGGTTACTAGGAAGGATTATAGGCATGTGATGTCATACCCAAATAATTTGGGATCTTCAAGCCGGGCATGGTGGCGCACGCCTTTAATCCCAGCACTCGAGGGCAGAGGAAGGAGGATTTCTGAGTTCAAGGCCAGCCTGGTCTACAGAGTGAGTTCCAGGACAGCCAGGGTTACGCAGAGAAACCCTGTCTCAAAAAAACAAAAACAGACAAAAAAAAAAAAAAAATTGGTATCTTCACTGTTGTTTTCTTGTTGAAATTTTGTGTCTGATCTTCAATGTGTGTGTTCTGTGTGTGAGTGCATAGATACGTGGACACAGCATCTGTAGAGGTCAGAAAACAGTGTTCGGGGCCACTTTTTCCTCCTACTGTGGGTGCCAGGGATCAAACTCAGGTGTAATGAAGGCTTGCATAGCAAACACCTTTACCCTCTTGAGTTGTTTTGTCCACCCCTGACTTAGTAGGGTTGGAATATATTTTAAAAATGGCGAAAGTAGCATTGTGTTTTAAAGTATATTTTTAGCTTGACTATTTTGTTCTGCCAGTTAGCTTAGAGTCTGTGTGCTTTTGCTTTTAAGTGGTAAAGATGACTATAAAATTGTGCTTTCTAGGTCCCAGAATTGATGAAGGAAATCCAGGGATGTGTTAGTTTGTATTTTCCTCTGTGGAGTGAGTCTAAATGGAAGAAAAGTGCTTGCCTGGGCTCAGGTTTCCGTCCCCACTTTGGTGTCCTAGTCCCTTTTCCCGGAGCTGGACAGGTGGGCAACGCTGAGACGCACAACAAACAGACTGGTCTCAGAACATGGTGCATCCATCCTGTGATCCTGTGCTTATCAGGACTCCCTGAGTACTTCACTCCTTTCCTGTCCTTGTGAGGGAAATGGGGGGGGGGGGGAAGCGTTAGCAGTAAACCCAGCTTTTACAGCAAGGAGGTCTTCCTTTGGGACTGGAAGTGTCCTGCATACACCTGCTGGGGCCAAGGGTCAGCTCCTAGTGACATTTGGGACTTTTTAGATACTGTGCTCCATTTTAAGACATAGCAGGGATAGATTCGTCATATTAAATAGTTGTGTGACTGTGACCTGATTTTTACTTATTTATTTGTGTGTGTGTGTTAAAATATTTTACAACCCCCTTAGAAGCATTTCTCTTAATTAATTTATAAGATAGTTATTTTTGATCTAACAGATTTCATGCTGAAAATAAGTAGCTTGAATAATTCAAACATCCCTGTTTTGTAGGGCTCTAACACTCCTGCAGACTTCCCCCTCAGCCTTGTGTGTTCCATAGTGGGCGTTACATAGTCATGGGACAGTTCAGATTTTGAGGGTCTTAGGAAGGGCATTTAGTAGGTTTTTTCCAAGGCTGCCCGGAATGAAGTGGGCTTCACGGTGAGTCTTGGCCACTTGTGCTCCCCTTTGTCTCTGCACGTGATGTGGATATTTGGGGGTTGTAGCAGGTGCTAGGCACAAGCAAGCTGCTCTGTCGTTTCAAGGTAGATGTCCCGGCTTTGTGCTTGTCTTGTAGACGCTGTCTCTTGGCACAACATTCTCTTCACAAACTTTCACACTGTGCAGTGCCTGGTGCTATGTGATTTCCAGAAATCTGGCATGAGAACCAGGCCTTGTTTGCGTTTTCTAACTGCAGTGGAGCTGTTAATAAAGAGATTGATGATAAAGTTGTCGAAAAGAGACAGTTGGGCAGAACTACTCCCCATGAGTGACAGAGGGCATGCTCTGCCTTCACAGCCAAGAATGCTGCCCCCAGCAGAGAGCCGACCGTGCCTGGACACCGTGCCAAGACTGTTGGAGCTTCCCTGCACAAGTAGGCTCCTCCTTTCCCTTGCATTCCGTATTCTCAGTTCTTGTCCCAAGTTCAGGAGTCATTCAGAACAAACATTTGCACTGTGACCCTCCCTCTGCAAAATAAATGTCAGTTCTCATAAATCACCCCCATTTGACTTAGCAAAAATTGGGTTTTAATCTGAAGACACAAAAGCTGTAGTTTTTATTAAAAGCCCTCATTTCTTCTACACTGTGTCCTTCAAGTCCTGATGAGTAAGTGTTGTCTACACAGGGGTGTTGAGTGTCACAGCAGTACCAGTGTGACGTGGCTTCCATGCTGTTTTAAGCTTAGGACTGGCATCCTGTCTGCCTGCAGAGGGGGTTAGCTCTAAACTTTGGGGGCCGAGAGCTTTTTGTCTTGCTTTGTTTGCCTTGAGTCCAGCACCCACTAGACATTGTCTCAACGTTTTTTTTTTTACGTCAGCCAGGATACTACATACACCATTTTTGACGCTTTTAATATCAACTTTGTGGATACAGTTGTTTTCTGTTTACTTTTTGTTTATTTTTTGCATTTTTTGATCTCATTGTAGGTAGCCTGCACCAGGCTGGCACCTCAGCTCACAGATAGCTTAGCTGTTCTTGCCTCTGTCTTCCAAGTGTTGGAGAGCCTGTGTTGAGTGTGCTGCCACGCCTGACTTGTTTGTAATTTTGTAAATTACCCCGTGTATATGCTTTGGCTTTGTTGAACGTAACCTTTTACTGGATCTTTCTTTTTAAATCATTGTGGCTTTTATATTGTTATAGGACTTAAATTTTTGTTTCTCAATAGAAATTCTTTTTTTTTCTTTTGAAATGATTTCACTAGCCAAACTCTCCTGAAATTCATATGCCTCAAATTTAATTTTTAAGTACAGTAACAGATCCTTTCTGTACTTGCCTGGCATATATGAAGCCACCCTGATTTTGATTTCTAGTCTCCTCCCCAGTATATAACTGTATGGTCGCCCCCATGTAACTCCCATGACGTCTGGTAAGTAGGGTCTAGTTAGCTGTCCAGGTCATTGTGCCCACACAGCGCTACTCTGGCACTGGCGAGTGTCCATATTTTGGAATTGCATCTTTGGGTAGTAGTAGAAGTTTCAAGGTTAGCCAGGATTTCACAAGGAAGTTCTGACTCGTCTCTAATAGAAGACCTTTCTCAGGTTTGTCACTGGTTTGTTTTGAAGACAGTTTTTCTGTAGCCCCAGCTGTCCTAGAATTCTGTAAACCGGGCTGGCCTTGAGCTCACAAAGATCCACCTACCTCTGAGAATAAAGGCATGAGCCATTCACCACTTATTGGTTTGGTTCTCCAAACCCCCACCCCCACCCCCTTAAAAACATCTTGATGTGTAAACCAGGCTTGCCCTTAACGCTAGAAGATCCTATTTCAGCCTTTGGAGTTGTGGGATTATAGGCATGCAGCTCTGTGCACTCCTAGGGTTTAGACTCTGCTTAATCTGAAGCTTGGTAATGCCTAAGAGCTAACTGCAGTGGAGCATGATTTTAATTCTAGTTCTTGGGAAGCAGAGGCAGGGGGATCTCTGAATTTGATGCCAGCTCGGTCTATGTAGAGTTCCAGGACAGCCAGGCTACATGACAAGTTGACTTTTGAAGTGGAATTTTGATAGAAAGCTACTCTGTAGCAGGTTTGTGCTGCATTGGCATTTAGGGCTGCTAGAATTGTGAGCCCAGGGCCTTGTACATAGTTGGTACAATGTCTACCAACCTGCTGCGTAGATCACTGTCCCAGGGAGATGGCCAAGGAGGATCTCCACCCTGGTATGCGAGGCATCACAAGTCACCAAGGCCTCTGGGAAGATGGACATCTCATAGAAGAGATCTGTAGGCATTGTTGCATGTAAGACCTGAGGTGGCTGTGGCACTGAGTCTCAAGTGCCTGTTTTCATGTCTAAGAACTGACTTGCATGGGAGATTCCATTATCTGTGGCTGGTTTGGGGACACGATAGAAAAATGCCAGCAGAGCCATTCTAAGCTAGTGTGATTCTTTACCCAAGTTAAAGTAAGCCAGCCTTTAGGATAGATAGAAAGATACAGCGCCCATTTCCAAGCCCCAGTGTGCTCATGTGTTGAGTGTTAGCACTTTGGCGTGTGGTCTGAGTTCCCTGTTGTCTTCCAGTGGTGATGGTTAATGTTACTGTGCATTAGTGGTGCCTGCCCCTGGTTATCTCCCAGAGCTCCTTGACCTCAAGAGCTGGAAGTTGTTAACTTCTTTTATTGGGGTAGATTTAACCTTGGAAGGTTAAATGCTTGAGGTTCTGTTGAAGATAAGAGTTGTGTCCTATTTCACCCAAATACATGTTCCTGGACATTCCTGGACATTTGTGTAGTTGGTATGAGTATCCCCACTGAAGGCTTCCCAGGTAATAGTAGGAGAGAAAGGGAAAGGTGGAGGTCAGCTCCTTCCCTGCAGATCCTAGACAAGAACTGAGGTAAGCAGAGAAGGAAGGGCCTCGGCCTGGGAAGATCGTGCCCGACTCCAGCAGCGCTCTAGAACCCAGCGATTGTTCAGTCATGTAAGCCTTTTCCTTTTCAGTGAGTTCCATCCCAGCTCTATAAGTGGGCTACATACATACATACATACATACATACATACATACATACATACATACATACATACAGCTTGCACTGGTTGGAAGAAGAGACCTGGCCTTCCAGGAAAGAGACATCCTGTCGAGCCTAGTGTCTCCTGCCTCCCTTAGGTCACGGATAACCCAGGGCATGTGCTTTTCGGTTTTGTTCCTGGGCTTTAAGTAGATTAGCATGTGGGCAGGATGTCTTTAAAGGATCATAGTGTTTTGTTTTTCCCCTTTAGGGGAGTTCGGGTGTAAACCTGATTTGGACTTAACAGAGGGCAGGCACAAAGGCTGCAGACAGCAGAGCTGCTTTTCCCACCCAGTTTCCAACGCTGCCTTCCCGCTGAGAGACTTGGATAGGACCGGAGAAAGGAAAACATCTGGGGGCAGGCAAAGCCCTCTTTAATTATGGTGGGCCGGGAGCATGGAAGTCTCCAACACGAGGCGTTCTCTCCTTCATGCCAAGACAAATGCTGTGTGCCACTTGTGACGAGACGTTGGGCCTGCCTGCCTCTGCTGAGGGCTGGCACTGGGAACAGTCCTCCAAAATTACCACTGGTAGCTGCATTTGGAGACTGTCTATTAGGTGTCAAGATGTAGGTCTCATGACGGGAAGATGGTGACGTTAGGGGTGTGCGCACTTAGAGATGAGAACAGACTTCCCAAAGAGCTGTGGCTCTTTTTCTTGGAAGGCTAGGGTACTGACTTTACATCTTGCCTTACAATGTCTCAAATGCGTTTCTGATGTGTGAATACCCTTAAAGCTGTTACATTATGGGTAATGGGGTGGGTGGGTGAAAAATAGGGAGGGCAGGTCTGGAATGGCTATGGAGACCTCAGTAGTACTACTATATTCTAGAAATTTGAGGCCTTGGCCAATCTCGAGTAAGCCAGTATAAACCAGTTCACTTGGAGAAGATTTGCATCTTAGGAATGTTCTGGGGAGGTGGGTCAATGGGTAAGTGCTCATCAGCACCTGAACATGAATTTTGGGGTAGTTTCAATATGTCCCCTATAAAGTTGGCAAACTTGTTATTAGGTGAGTTGCTTTTAAACAAATTTGGTGCTCTTGAGTCTGTTATTGTTGATTTTTGTTCTGAATATGGAGGTAATATGCACCTATCATTTTAATACTTGAAAAGAAAAGCGAAGAACTTCCCAGGTGTGATGGTGCACACCTGTGGTCCCAGCAGAGGCCAGTATGTGTCAATTTTGAGGCCAGCCCGGGTTACATAGTAAAAGTGTTTCAAAAATCCCAGACAAGCAGGACAAGGAATGTAGGTCAGTGAGCTGGTGCTCCAGGTAAGGACACATGCCTCCGAGGTTGGCAACTGGAAGCCAGGGCCCACATGGAGCAAGGAGAGAAGGCCGGTGTACACAAAACACACGTGCCCACAAACAGCACACATTTGTAAACCAGAGAAGTAAAATAGAAACCACTTCTGGTCCTGTGTCCGGTGCTCTTTGGCATTCTCCATGTCCTTAGTACCGTTCCCAAATGTAGTTGAGGTCATGCCGTGTACATTGTATGTTTTTCCTGATGTCATCAGCTGTTGACTAGTAGCAACTGGAGGATATCTTGGGTGTGCCTCAGTTTAGGATAACCACGTGGAGACTGGCTTTAGACCTTGGAGAAAGCTCTTGACGGGGCTGTCTGGACCCTAGGGGATGCAGAGAACGCAAGGTGACAGTGAGATTGTGGAGTGACTGGCAGGGCTGAAGCTTGCAATTCCAGTGGGCACAGTCACGCCTCCTGTGAGGAGTCCTTCATCCCTCAATGGTTCCTTTCCATGTGCTGGCATCTCTGCATCAAGAAAAGAACTTGCTGATGCTGGGCACGGGAACTACTCCAAATGACACCACATTAGCTAGGACAACTCTGGTCAGAAGTGGTGGGTAGTGACCGAGTTGGTGCTGTTCCAAAGAACAGGCTCTCATGTGGGTGAGCTGTTTCACTGGTGGAGAAGTCTTGGCTCTGCGAGGTGAGCTAAACTGGCCATGGCATTTGTCTCTTTACAATGAAGTTCATAGAGAAGGATGGTCAACACGAACTGCACATGGATAGAGAATGCCATGCTTCTGGAGGAGTTAGCAAGTCCTAAGGTGCGGTAGCATTTGCTGGGGGGAAGGCAGGAACATGGGATTGTAGAGGGACAGGGACAATAGAGTTTCTGGAGGCTCAGTTTGAGTCCAATGTAAAAGTGTGGTGGTATGGTAAGAGCGGCTTGGCTCCAGGCTCCTGCCAAGTGTGCAGCTTCTGGGCAGCCTTGGGAAGCTGCAGGGAGCTGGCTCATTTTGGTAATAGGTTTTTGAGCCTCACACAGGCCATCTAGGGCAGGGAGGTGATGGGAATACAGTGATGGGTTCCTGCATGCTATTGGAACCTCTGTCCTGACTAGCAAAGGTACATGAGGGAACAGTATGTTGTACCTGTGGGAATTGAGTAACCCATTCAGTAGGACCCACACCTACAGAGTTCTACCTCAGTACGGTTTTGTTTTGTTTTGTTTTTTAAACAAAAAACCGACAAATGTGCTGTGTAGCTAGCTCAAAACGTGTGGAGGTCAGAGAACATCTCATGGGAGTTAATTCTGTCCACCATGTGGGGATTGAACTCGGGCCATTAGGTTTGATGGCAAATGCCTTCACACTGAGCCATCTCCCTTGCCCATAGGGAAGCCTTTTGGTCCTTGGCACCTGTCATTGGTAAATGCTGGGGCCTCCACACCTACCCGATGCCAGCATGGTGTCTAACATCTCGGTCTCTCCTCACTCTTGACTGCTTCCTGCTGATTTTTCCTGACCTGCTTTTGAGGAGTTTCCATTTTTGCATGTCCACATTCATCTTAGTGGCCCCCAAATCTTCATGCTCGGGGTGTTGGGGGGGCACTGAGGCTCCAGTGCCTGTTTTCATGTGTGAGAACTGACTTGCATGGGAGACTCCATTATCTGTGGCCTGTTTGGGGACACAATAGAAAAATGCCAGCAGAGCCACTCTAAGCTAGTGTGAGTCTTTACCCAAGTTAAAGTCAGCCAGCCTTACCTTTGGGATAGACTACATGCATACAGAAGCTTGACCAAATGACAGTGCCCATCCCCTTTCTGAGTGTGGCAGCTCACAGCCTGAACAGAAGACACTAGACATCCACCCAGCCGGAGTGGGGGAAGCACGGGGTAGTGCTTGTCTGTCTGGTTCTAATTACAGCTTCTACTGAAGGCTCAAGGGGAGGGTACTCGGTGAACAATACGGAGCTCTGTTGGGAGGCAGTGGGCTGGGGGCGGGACAGGAGCAGGGCTGTCAGGAAGAGGAGAAATGAGGACAGGTCCTTGAGAACCATTGCTAGGGAAGGACTAGATATCCGTATCTCTATACCCAGGGTCCTCAGCTCATCGGGGCAGGAATGTGTGTGCCTTCTGCCTTCTCCCCTGTCCCCATACAACCATGCTACTCAGCAGTTGTGGGGCTCTGGCCTGAGCCCCGATTGGTCACCTGGGCCTTGTGGCCTGGCAGCCTGGCAGAGATGCTTCTTAGGTTACCTACTTGTGCTCACTGCACTGCACCAGCAGGTAGGCAGTGAGGCCAGAGCCTGATGTTAGCAGGGCTTGGCTTCTGCTGCGCTCACCCATCCTGATCCAAGCTCAGGTGCCAGGCATGAGCAGAGAGTGTAGACTGAGCACCCCAGGCCACGGGTGGCCTGCTCAGCTCCATAGCTGCTCCCTTCTGAGTGTACAGACTCCTCTCCCACCTCCTCTGCCCAGCACTGATCTTCAGTCTTCACCAAGGACCATTGTCTCTTCTGGGATGGTTGAGATATCTCAGACTGAGTTATGTCCTCTCTTGCTCTCAAAGCATCCTGGCTGAGTTTTGTTACTTTCATGTGTGGGAACTTGGGGGACTATATTTTGCATGTCTGTAGGAACCACACGGTGATTGGGTTAAGTTCTATCACAGAGAGCTAGCTTCCTGAGCTGGAGACGGCTCAGCGTTTAAGAGCACTGACTGCTTTTCCAGAGGTCCTGAGTTCAATTCCCAGCAACCACATGGTGGCTCACAACCATCTGTAATGGGATCCAATGCCCTCTTCTGGTATGTCTGAAGACAGTGACAGTGTACTCATACATAAAATAAATAAGTTAATTTAAAAAAAAATAAGAGCTTCCTGTGTACCAGTGTCTAGGACTTCATATTCTAGACATGCTGGTGTCTTACATGGATGATCTCTTGGTATTCTCCCAATAAATCTGTGGAACCGACCCCATTGTAGATGGAGGTATGGGGAGAAGACCTTCCAAGGTCTATACCTCCTATCTGAGCCAGTTGTCAGTGACAGACCAGCAGGGCACCTGGCTCTGCCAGGCACAGTTCCAGCTCTGCAACATTCCCTTTCACTTCTCAAAACAAGTCAGTGGGGATTGGGTCACTGCATGGGATCTAAGGATTTAAGAGACAGCCAACAGTCAGCCAGAAGCCATGGGAGGTAGGATTCAAACCTATGACTCTTCTTAAACGAGCCCTGAAGGCCCAGTTCCTGGGTCCTGACGTTGGAATGCCAAAGAGTCCTCAAAGCAGAAGCCACCTGCTGTGGTCCCAGGCCAAGCTCCTGGGAAAAGCTCCTGACCTGAAGGTTCTTGTTGCTGCCTACTGAATGGACCATGATGGGAAACCCAGCTGGTGGAGCCTGACAGCTGTCGGGTTCCTACAGCGTTGAAGGGTAAACCCCTTACATTAGTAATCACTTCTTCACGGTCTCCCAGTCTGGCATTTCCTGGCTAGGGCAGGTTCTAACTGAGAAAAGGAGGTTTGCCATCATGGCCAAAGGAAGCATAGCATAAGCTAGCCCTGGGAAGTGGCTTCTGGGTTTCAACAAACTGTTGTCGGCCTATGACTCATATTTGATCAAGACCCAGTAAATTACCACTGCCCCAATCTTAGCTGGTTGCTAAGAGCATCAACACCAAATTTGGTGTTAACAGTTTATCCTTCCGAGGAGCAGACTTCAGTGTAATGTCCATGAGCCTCAATTTAAAAGAGTTCCTGCCCTAGAGGGCAAAGGGGAGGATGGCAGGCAGGCAGGAGGCTACAGGCTGCAGTCTAATACTAATCTATCAGGAGCTTGGCTATCAAGGAGTCTGTCCTCTCTGGAACCCAGCCCTGAATCTCAGAACCAAGCAGGAATGGAACAAGCGTCTAGGCTGGTGTGGGTGATCCATAACCTGTCCACCAAGGTCAAGCTTGCTCTCTTTAGGTGTACTGGGACTGCTGAGCTCTCCTGAGTACCAGGACAGGAGAGCTGTGAGCTTGTGCTCCTACTTTGATGGCTCACAGCCACTGTCCTGCACATGTCTCAAACTCTGTCACCCCAGGTCTTTGCTTGCTTGCTCCTTCCCTCCCTCCCTCCCTCCCTCCCTCCCTCCCTCCCTCCCTCCCTTCCTTTTCCCCTCCTTCCCTCCCTCTCTCCCTCCCTCCCTTCCTTTCTCTTGCCTTTCCTTTTCTTTTAACAAGGTCTCACTATGAACCCTTGGCTGTCCTAGAATTTGCTGTATAGACCAGGATAGCCTTAAACTTCCAGAGATCTGCCTACCTTTGCCTCACAGTACTAGGACTAAAGATGTGCCATCACCATACCTGAACCATTAACTGGCTTAATTTTATTTGTTACAATTGAGGGTGGGTGTGGGGGCTGTACTACATTTAAAAGTCAGAGGACAACTTCAGGAGTCAGCTCTCTACTCACACAGTGGGTTCTGGGGATTTATTAAGATTTATTTTTAATTATGTGTGTATAAGGGTAGATGGCCTTGGAGATCAGGCACATTGGATCTCCCCAAAGCAGAAGTTAGAGGTGGGTGTTTGTAGCCCAGTATGGGTGTGGGGAACCAAACCCAGACGGAGGAGCCGCTCTCCAGTCTGCCCCTTGCCAGCTTAAAGAGCAGCACACCTTGAACCACAGGGGAGTATCCAGCTATATAGATCGGCAAGCAGATTGCACCAGATTCACTAGAGAAAGCTGGAGGGGAGATCCTCAGAGCTAGAAGGCAGGAGCCACACGTTGGATGGGCATTCTAAAATAGAGCTGACATGGTTCCTAGGCCCAAGTGTGGCACACTGTGTCAGTCATTTCTCTCTGAGCCAGTCTTTCCATCAATGAGGCCCCTTAGGTGGGGGTTCTTGGAGGAATTCTGACTCAGCCACTGGGTCCTCTTGGTAATTCTTTCCCCTAGGAGACCATTCTAAAAAAAGACTAGTGTCTCCCCACCCCCATGGCAATGACCCCTGTTCCACATGTATGACTTACCAGGTAACTGCCCCCCTGGAATGACCCATTCCTGTCTTTGATGGTTAGCGGAGGACCCTAGTCCCTCCTGGCTTCTTGGGGAGTCCTGATGCATACAGATACTGCCTCATTTGCATATTAGCACCGGTGCCAATCTGAACCCAGCTGTGTGCAGCGTAAGGTGAAATGCAGATTCTCCCAGCCTGGCCACGGCTTCTCCACTCTGCTAATGGAAAAGCCTTCTGAGTGGGCCCACATTGCATATGCATAAGCTGGCCCTTGGCTCCAGTGGGTAGGGGATGTGCATACATACACTTTCCCATCATGCCTCTTACTGCTTCCTTGAGTTTCCGATGAGATTAGCAGACCACCTGGGCTCCACAGCTATTTAAAATGAGTTGGTCAGGCCTCTGGCAGGGAGGGTGTCTCTGAATATGGAACCCAAACCCAACTCTCCTGGTCACCATCTCAGCATGGCTGCAGGAGCTCTCGGATGATGATGGTCTTCACTTGCTGGGGGGTGAAGGTCAGCTCATCCTAAGGCCACATCAGCTTGCCTTCTAGTTCCTGACCAGCCCCTGACCCATTGGGCTTGCCTTACCTTCTGCCCTCTCTCCTGGAGGGGTGACGGAGAGGAGTCCCTTCTGGTGTTTATCAGCACTTGGACCTCACATCTGTCCACTTGGACCCATGCCTCTCTGGGAATGCCTTGCACCGATGTGAATGAACCCTTTGGCATTATAAGTATCCGTTTCTAAGCCTTGCTGAACCCTGTCTAGGTATGCAGAAGCTGAGATTAGAAGGAAAGGACAGTGTAGGGGGGTCACTGAGGCCCTTGAGGGGAGACCAGGCAAGAACTGGTGTGAACTTGAGCTTCTATGGCCAGTGAGGGCATAGAACCATTCCTTTCTGTGCTATGGTGGAGATGTGGGGTAGAGTGCTTTTAGTATGTGGGTGTTGGGTGCTGTGGAGGGCTAGCCTATGGCCTCCATCTTCTCTGTCATCCCTGGGTCTCCTAGACACCCGCCCTCTCCTTTCACTCCTCGAAGGGAAAACTAGAAGAGCAGAGAGCTAAATTGAGTTTGTATAGCTTCCCCTTTATATATTTAGTGATACGAAGTTCATTTAGGGATTAGGGGCTGCTGCTTGTCTATGCATCATTAACCATAGCACATCTGCTACCGAGCTGGCAATCAGCAGAATATTGAGAAAAGTTATAAAGAAATCTTTGACTCACTTCATTTTTCTGTATGTTCTGGCTCTCAGACTCTCAGGCAGTGTACGGAGAGAGGAGAAATGGAGCCGGGGCTGCTGAAGTCACACCTTAGGGGCTGTGGGGATTCAGAGAGGTGAAAGTAGTTTACCTCTGACCTACTACTACCTTCTGGGGTGTGGGGCGTGTGTGTGTGTGTGTGTGTGTGTGTGTGTGTGTGTGTACAGGCAAAGCAAAGGGATATGTCAAGGAGACAATCTGTAGAGAAGCCATGTGCAGTCCCCTATGATGGCCTTACAGGGAAGGTAGACACCTGGCCAAGAGCCGAGTGACCCACTTGTACCCTATCCTATGGTCAGAGGCTAGGACAGAGATCCATGGCCCTGGACAACCTTGGGCAGCCACACCGTTTGCCCTCTGTGGTCCTCAGTCCCCTGGGCTGTCTGATTTGGTGATCTCAGTGTACTGAGTGAGAGAGGACCATGAAGGAACCACTGCCAATGGGCGATTGCCCCAGGCAACTGCCATGGTAACTGGCAGTCTGATATCTGCTCTTCAAATTAAGTCAACCACAGCTTGTGACTGCAACAGGTACGGGTCAGTGCTTTTGAAGACTCTAGATACAGCCAGGGTCCTGGTGATTGTGTCTCTGGCAGCAAGATCTGAGTCTTCTTGCCACGTTCCTGGCTCCAGGAAGTCAATAGATGGCCTGAGACTTCTCCATCACCTCCTGGGCTACTGTCCTGCAGTGTGACATGTGGCTGGTTAAACTGCAGGTGTCACTGTTAGCCCTGGAATGGGGACTCAGTAGGCTCAACTAATCAGCAGCTTACAAAGGAATCTGCCCTGCTCGCCAGGTGGCTGCAACTGGCATGGTGCCTTGCCTCTCCCACTGTCCCCTCCTCAGCTCAGGGACAGGCAGATGTGGCCTATACCTAAATAAAGTTGAGATAATAGCAAGCCACCGCAGTTTGTCCTGAAGAAAGCTGTGCTCACCAGGGGTATCTGGAGTATTCCTCTTGTTTCTCCTTGCCTGCTTGGGGAAGGAGGGTACTGACCCCATCTGCAAAGAGGCCCCACAACCATGTCCCCATGGTGGAGAGAGGTCCACCTGCCTCGGGTCTTAGGGATAAACACACTAGTGAGAAGCCAGGGTAGCCAGGGGCCTGTGTGTCAGCCAGAGGGGGAAGTCAGTGCCTTTTATGAAGTCTGTTGTTAAAACCAACCGACTGAAGTCCTTTACGTGGATATCAGGACTCCTTGGGTAGCCCAGGCTGGCTTCCAGCTCAGGCGCTTCCTGCCTCAGTCTCTCCAGCATTGGGGTTACAAGTGGGATTTGTTGTTGTTGTTTTTTGTTTTTTGTTTTTAAAGATTTATTTATTNATTATATGTAAGTACACTGTAGCTGTCTTCAGACACTCCAGAAGAGGGCATCAGATCTTCTTATGGATGGTTGTGACCCACCATGTGGTTGCTGGGATTTGAACTCAGGACCTTCAGAAGAGCAGTCAGTGCTCTTACCCACTGAGCCATCTCTCCAGCCTGGGATGTTTGTTTTTAGTCCCCAAAACTACAGTTCCTGAGCTCTCTGTCCTGCGCCCGCAGAGGAGACAACCCAAGACGGAGGCAGTGTCCTCTGTATTTAATTTTTGGATAGGGTCTCACTCTCCTAGGCCAGCCTCAAAACTTGTAGCCAAGGATGACAAAGAACTTCTGATCCCCCTGCCTCTACCTCCTGGGAGCTGGGATTACAGATGTGCAACCATACCTGGCGTATACAATGCTAGAGGCTGAAGCCAGCATTTGCTCGTGCGTGTTAGGCAAGCATTCTACCAACTAAGCCCCGTTCCCAGCCTCATTCCCTCCGTTTAATTCTACATTTCCTACTGGACCAAGGCCTCTTAGATGTGAAGAGAAAATGTTCTGAGAGTAGAGTTTGGTGGGCTCTGCATCTGGAATCCTGTTCCATGTCCCAAGGCTGCAGATGGGGAGAGAGGCTGCATGGATAAAGGGTTCCCTTAATTTCTATTTCAGGAGAGTTAGAAAGATGGATATGTATATATATATATATATATATATATATATATATATATATATATATATATATGTGTGTGTGTGTGTGTGTGTGCATGTGTGTCCATATACATGTGCATACAAGAGCATGGGTATGCTTATGTGTATGAGAATACGTGTGCATATCCATGTGTTTGTACACTTGTGAGCATTAGTGCAAAACCATGTGTATGTTAGTACACATGTGTGAGCATGTCTGTATATATCCATGTGTGTTCATGTGTGAGTACTGGGCTGGTGCATATCCACGTGTATATGTATGAGCATATGGACATAGCCACGTGGTATGTGTGCACGTAAACCCACATACACATGTGAATGGTTGCAAGCAATTTTCAGACCTTAAGAAGAGAGAAAATAATCCCTGAGTAGGAATGGTTGTGAGTTGTGTCCACAGGAAAGATGCAGATCCCTGTCTGCACGGGGCCTTCATGTTCTTATTAGGAGCTGGTGGTGGAGCCCCAGGACAGGATGCTCTGTAGTCACAAGGGCAGGCCCATGGCCACCCGTCTGGGCTTGGCCTTCCCAGCACCCATGTCAGATTCATCCTGGGGCTGGGAGGATCGGCTGGGCTGGGTTTTTCTTCAGTTGCTAAAGCGTTAAAAGGCCGAAGAGATAAAGAGATGCAGGAGGCGCAGCAGGCGCCCGCTCCTCCACAAAGATCTTTTTAGTGTCAACTTAAATGTACACAAGCAACGGATGATGATCTCTTTTATTGGACTAACGTTTATCCAGTAATATCCACACACTTTTAAAACCATCGAGGCCTCCTCTTCAGGTGTTCATTTGAATAGAAATAGCTGAATGAGTGTTTTTATAATTGATCCCCCGAGAACTGAATGTCTGTGCTGCATAACCAACATTTTCCCATTGCTGAGGGTTTTTTTTTCCCCCCAAGTTGCCACTCTGCAAAATTAGGATTTTGTACCATTTTGATAAGAGAATTAACCTCCCACGTGCCGAGCTCCCCAAGCTTTAGGGCTCCCTAGGAGCTGGCCTATGACACCCGGCTGCTGCAGGGGACTTTGCTGTGCCTTGGACTCAGTGACAAAACCCCAGAGATCTTAAAGGGAAGTGGACTTGACGAGGGAGCAAAGTCAAAGGAGGGAGCAGAGGCTTCTACTGGCCCTGAGCCTGGGACCTGGACCCTCCAGAGGGCAGGCGCTGATGGCTGGCCCACCTCCCTGTGCTGGGCACCCGACTGCCAGCTTCCTGTCCTGCTTCTATGCTTCCTGATGTCTGCTGAGGATTTCTTTGGGGCCATCATTCTAGTTTGGGGGTGATAATTTTTTGTGGGATCCCATTCCTCTAGTTTGTAAGCCATCAAGTCAGGTCTTGGCACACATATAAGCTCTCTCTCACCCTTGGGCTTTAGTCTTCAGCATCCATTCAGCATCAGCGCTGTGAACTTTCCCCTCCTCTACTGAAGCTGGGTGGGGCTGCTCTTGTCCTACTGTGTAAAAAGAAACATCGGTTTCTGGCCTCGTGAGCGTTAGGCTCATTTCAACCAGACTGGAGAGTTATTTAGGGAAACGGTTTCCTTCTGTGCCCTGGGGTGATGAACTTGACTTGTGTGCCCAGGCTCTGAAAACCACGGGCAGCAACGGGTCTTTGCCACTCTGGCCCTCCCCTGAGACATCCGGTGGGCGGCTTCCAGCTGAGAGAAGTGAGACCTCAGAGGTCCATATGCTGCCTGACACAAGCTGCCTAGGGCGGCTGGCTGGCTCAGTACCTCTGCAGGAGACTCGGAGCCCATGGTGTCTGGATGCTTCCTGGCCACCCTCAGCACATGAATCTATAGGAGGCTTCCCCTCATGGTGTCAGGGTGACTGCCCCAATCAAACCATTCAGATACCATGAGCTGCTAAGGTAGAAAGGTTTTGCTTCCTCCTCCTCTTCCTCCTCCTCCCTACCCCCACCCCCTCTCCATACCCCGTATCAGCAAAGCAGCCTTTCCCAACACTCCAGGCTTCTTCTCCTTTGGCTCCTAGCCCTTTTGTTGGCTAGAGCCAGGCTACATGTTCTCTCTAACTCAGTCACTGACTACCCCGAGGAACAGCTCCCTTTCCGAGGCTCCTGGGTCTGCTTGAGTTCTCTCAGAGACCGGGAGCATGGAGATGACCCTGATTGGCTGGATCTCTGGTGGCTCCTCCTTGCTGCCCTTGCCCCTCCCCCATGCCCCCTGCTCTGCTTCCTCTTATAACCACCCCACCCCAGCTTTGTATGAACAGGACACAGACTTTCTTATTGAGAGCCTTCCTGAAAGGGTAGCTCATTTGAACCCGATGAGGTGTAATGATGGGCTGCCAAGTCCCAGCATTCAGAGTCTCTAGTCACTATGGAGATGGGCAAGCAGTCCAGAGCTGGTCCAGTTGGAGCTGATCTTGGTGGGGCTCAGGGAACTATTTCGATGGTCGCCCTCTCACAAGGATAGTTGCTGTCACAAGGGAGAACCTGTCTAAGAGTGAAGCTAAGACCAAATGCCCCCCCCTTCCTGGATCCAGCCATGCCTGAAGCAGGCAACGCTCAACATGATCATTTATGGATGGTGTCTTTTCTGTTGCTGACATAAAAAGCAATCTGACAGAAGCACCTCAGAGGGGAAGGGGTTTATTCTGGCTCACGGTTCAAGGATATTCTCCACTGTGGTGGGGTAGTTGAGGCACCAGGAAGCAGAACAGAATGATTATTGCTACTTCATTTGTATAGTCCAGGATCTCAACTAGGGAGTGGTGCCCCCCACTGTGGGCAGAACTTCCCACCTCACTGCAATCAATACAATACTCCCACAAGTGTGCTCAGAGGCCCATCTCCCAGGCAATTCTAGATTCTGAGTCACCACAACGATCATATCAGCAAACCTAGCTCCTCTGACACGCCCCGAGTCAGGTTTCTGTTGGGACTGCAGATCCTGACCAGAATGCTCCTGTCACAGCCTGCTCTTCCAAACCAGGATCCTGTGGTCACTAACACTGTCCCCATCCTCCACAGCCAAGGCCTCTGATGCACTGGACCTGTTCCCAGGGCTATCCCTGGTTCAAGGGTTCAACCTCCCATCCCTGCCTTTACTGTGCATAGCTCTGGAGCCTGCCCGGAAGCAGGGCAGCTAGTGGCATCTGAACAGCCCCATTTTCAGGAACATTGCTTGAGTCGTAGGCCTGGGGACTGGAGACCCCCTCCCTGTGTCTCTTCTTCAAGAGTGATTTGTTTTTATTTTAATTTTTATTTGTGTGTATATGTCTGTGAACGTATGCCAGATATATGGGGGTGCCTGTGGAGGCCAAAGGAGGACACGACTTCTGGAGTCCGAGTTATAAAATGTCGTGAGAACTTGATGTGGGTGCTCGGAACTCCTGAGCCATCTCTCCAGCTTCTCAAGAGTCAGCCTTTGCCGATGAAGGTCAAGGCCGGGAGGGGGAGGCGCCAGTTATAAGCATTAGTGAGAAAAGTTAGTCTGGCTCAGTGAGAGGCCTTGGAGGTGTCCTCTACATTCTGGACTCTGTCTGCCCATCTCCACATGCCCATGCAGGCCACCAGCCGGCCATGTCCAGGTAACTGGATTGCAGTTACTCTGGAGTTCACGGCCAGGTGGGAAGACCCAGGCTTACGCTGCTTCCGAAGCTGCACCTCTGCCTTTCTTCTTCCTCCTTAAACAACGTTTATGTTTTATTTACTTTGCGAGCATCTGCAGGCACGCGGACCAGACTTGGGTACATGTGGTCATTCACAGGGATGCCAGGGGCCAGCTCGTGTCAGCTCTGTCCTTCCAGCACGCGGGTTTGGTGGCACCTACCTGCACCCTGCTGCCCACCTCAGCTCTTTTGGAAGAGTGACATCTGGCCCCTCCTCCTCCCCAGGCACAGGTTGGAGGTGGGCCTTTTTACTTGCCTCCCCACCCCAAAACCCCTGCCGCTGGGGTCTCATTCCCTACGTTTGCCAGAAAGCCATTTCTACTGATTGTATTTTCCCAAGTGCAGCAGTGGGACATCCTGAGGACACATGATATGTGATTGTTATCATGGAAAGTTTACTGAAAGGAGATACACTCTGGTAGAGAACCTGAGTTCAGTTCCCAGCACCCATATCGGACTTCTCCCAATTGCCTGTAACTCCAATTCCAGGGGCTCTGGTGGCCTTTTCTGACCTCTTCACACACATGGGCACACTCCAACACACACACACACACACACACACACACACACACACACTAAATCTCTTTAAAAAGAAATGATGGTTGAAGAAACTGCAAAATGAAGGTGTCCTAGTTTTTTTTCCCTGCATCTGTGATAAATAATCCAACAAAAAATGACCTGAGGGAGGAAGGGTTTCCTGGCTCACAGTTCAAGCATGCCGTCTGTCTGTCATAGCCAGGAAGTCAAAGGAGAAGGAACTTGAAAGAGCCACACTCAGGAACAGAGAGGAATGAATGCCTGGTGGTGTTCAGCTCCCCTTTCCCCTTATACAGCCTAGGGAATGGCACCACCCACAGTGGTCAGCCTCATCCTCAATACCTTCAAGGTAATCACTCCCAGGTTTGCCCAGAGGCCCATCTGCCAGGTGATCCTAAATTCTGTCAAGTTGACAAATTAATACTAACTATAACAGAAAGCCCATGAGATTACACATGCAGATGGTTTGTTGGTATCAATACACTTCTATGAAACCACCCCAGCAGCTAAAAATGAACTAAAGGGACATCTGTAAACACTTCACACATTGCAAGCAAGCAGTGAGTAGCGTGTTCATACCCACGTCCTTAACACTTGGGAATGTCCAACACAGTTCAGCCAGACCCTTGGACAGCTGCTGCGCCACTTACCCTGGGATGGTGTCCCCACAGAAAGCACCCGGAGATGTTTGGACCACACCCAGCCAAGGAGTACTGAAGACAGGACAGGAAGAGTGTGGGTCATTCTCCTGCAGATTGTGGGGCTGGCGGTGAGTGGTCTGGGGTCAGAGCATCAGGCAATATCCAAACTCAAAACTACAAGCAAGCTTTCTCCTTCAGGGGCCAGAATCACTTAGCACCAGGACAGAGTAGAAAAGGTTGCAAACTGGCCCATGGTGGAGGAGGGTACCTGTACTGGCCCATGGTGGAGGGTCCCTGTACTGGCCCGTGGTACCTGTACGGTCAGTGCCAAGTTCCGCCTCCTGGGCCCATTGGTGTCTATCCTGAGCGGGCAGATTGCCTAAGAAGCCCGTGGCCCAGAGTGTGAGTTGCACGTACTTCACTTGTGGACTGGAACCTTCTCTGTCCCTGTCTCGCTGTGGCTTGAGACTGCTCTCCCATTGTGTGAACATTATAAACAGTAGCAATAAAAATGGCCTTCCCGCCTTCCCATTTACAGTCCTCTCTTTGTGGGCCCTCCATCCCCAACACGGTCCCTTTTTGACTGGAACATGTCCTCTTGACTCTCACTATGGCACGGCTCCTCCTGGTCGCAATAGATCCATCTCGAGTTTCAGTGCAAATGAAGAGGACAGGGGAATGTGAATCCACAGAGCGCAGAGAACATGGAGCATCTTCTTACAAAACTATCAGCAGCCAGTCCCGTGAGGCCCTGGCTTCGAGGCTGGGGAGCCTGGGAGGTGCCAGCTTCCTGCAGGACTTTATTGATCTGTGGGTTAGAAAGTCACCTGCCACCCCTGGGCCCAGGGTCTCTGTGTTTGTGCACCTCAACACAGTCTGCCCCTTCTGAAGACCCCCCCCCCGACACAGATCCGGGAAGGTCGGAAGGTAGAGGAAGGGTTCCAGAAACACAGCGCCTGTGCCCAGGCCCTCGCGAGTTGAAGTCTGTCTCCCAAAGCTCTCTCTGCGGCCTCTGCTGTGGGACTCGGAGGCTGCCTGGTCATTTGCTCCAGTCTGTGGTCTGCCAGGCCCAAGTGGGTATGCCCAGTTCCTGGTGAGGCCAGTTCCCAGGCTGCCTCAACCTCCGAGTCCCTGTGTGTCTCCTGGCCTCCTTTCTACCGAGGACCCTTCTTTCTCCTCCATCCTTACCCCTCTTTTTCTCTTAGCCTGTCCCACGGTAGCTGGACTCTGAATGCCTCTTCTCCCTCTGAAGGGTCCGTCAACTCCCAGGCTAACAAAGACCCCCATCGTGCTCACTCAGCCCATCCTCTAGAATCACACAGCACCCCGTCCGCCCAGCACCCCCCCCGACCCAAACATACCACCCCCCCAAGCTCGTGAAGTGCCCCCACGCTCACACAGGCCCGCTGAGACATTCTGGTGCTGAGGAGCCATCCAGTCGCCTGGAAAGGGCTGACAGCAGACACAGCCCTGGTCGGCAGAGCAGGTCCCCGGCCAGCTGGTGCGGATGGGCCCGCGCCAGGCCATTATTGCTTGGTGCAGAGGTCGAGAGCCGCAGAGCGGCCGAGGCGCTAATGAAACACAAATGGGACATCTGTGTTCCGGAGTTCAGCAAACCACGGAAAGCCAACTTTGCCAAGAGTTTATGTACTGCCGCACGCAGAACACACCTCCAGCCGGGCTGCAGAGAGCACCAGGGATCAATCTCTGCTCCCCGCTCCGGCCCCCTCCGCACTGTTTAGGGACAGCTTCCCTTATGAATCAGGGTGTAGGCATGGGGCTTGCATGAGCTCCCCAGACTGGGTACATCAGGAAAAGATGTATGTGTGTGCATGTGGGAGTGCCCAGAGGCCTCCATCTCTACCCACATTTGTCCTAGGTACCTAAGGACCTGATGTCCTTCCCCATGCCCAGCCGGAGCACAGGGCTGTGGAAGGGTGGAGCCCCCTCATTGATAGAGAACTATCGGTGGGCTTGTAAGAGAGGATCGGCAGTGAGTCCAGGAAGTCTGCGTTTTCTTGGGCTGCTGTTCTTGGTTGGGACACGCTTAGCAGCCGTTATCACTTCCTGGGTTGACTTTGCAGGCATGTCACACAAACGTGACACAGGTAAACACACAGGGTGGACCCGACCTCCCCCCCCCTCCAGGGGCATCCTTTGACATCCTCAGATCCTTCTTCATCCAGCTGGCGGGGCTCTGGGAGAGTCCCGGTTGCAACATGGCTAAAGAAGGAGGGCAGCTTGGCCACTGGGCTGACTCTCACCATCACGCCCTCAGGTTCCCACGGACCTGAATAAAGGTCCTTGGCCTCTTCTGCCCCAGAGCCTGGCTCTGTCTGAGGAAGGCTTGGAGGGTCCTAGCTTCATACGGCCAGGCCTGAACTCTGTTCAAAAGTGCCCGGTCGGCAGAATGCCGGCGGGGGGGGGGGGGGGGCTTTCCTGAGCTATTTCAGGCCTGCTGGCCTGAGCATGGAGCACTCGCTGAAGCAGAGAGCTGTCTGATGACTCAGTCTTATGTATTTTAGTTTCCAAACAAAACCAGTTTCTGCATATTTTCTGCAGATGAGGGTTATATTTAATAATCTCTGTGTTAGAAGGTTGGACGCAGAGGATTAGCAGTACGAGGGGAGCAGAGGGTTTGGGCAGCAGGGGCCCGGAGGCTTGGGGCCTGACCTGTGCTTAGAATGCAGGTAGGTGCTGGCTCTAGCCTGAGAACTATGGGAAGAGGCGCACAGCGGCACAGGGTGTGAGCGACTTGAGAGGTGGCTGAACGCAGTTGGGGCAGCATGGGTTTCCCAAGGTCTAAGTAAGAAGTAGGGGGAGGGGCGGGGCCCTTGGATAAAGTGGTCCTCCTGCCTCTGTCTTCCTTCTGTCCGTTCACATGCCAGTACCAGTCACAAGTAGGTCGGGTCAAGAGCAGTGCTGTGTTCCCACTATGATTCCTAGTATGGTTTGTATCTGCTTGGCCCAGGGAGTGGTACTATTAGAGGGTGTGGCCTTATTGGAGTAGGTGTGGCCTTGGAGACACCCATCCTAGCTGCCTGGAAGCCAGTCTTCTGTTAGCAGCCTTCAGATGAAGATATGGAACTCTCAGCTCCTTCTGCACCATGCCTGCTGCCATGTTCCCACTATGATGATAATGGACTGAACCTCTGAACCTGTAAGCCAGCCCCAATGAAATGTTGTCCTTGTAAGAGCTGCCTTGATCATGGTGTCTGCTCACAGCAGTAAACCCTGACTAAGCCACCAACGAAGACAATCAGAACTTGAGCGGACCTAGTAGAAGACAGTACTGTCAACAACATGGCAAGCACAGGCTCTGTCCGGTTCCAACTGGTTCTGACTCTGGCTGTGGAGAGATCCACTTTTTGGAGCCTCAGCAGTGGCGGTCACCCCACAGAGGTTTTCAAGGCTAGAATGATAAGTGCGTGAAACAGCTGGCACAATGGGTTCGCACAGTAAGTGCTTTGTGAATGCCTTCCCCTCAAATGTGTTTGGTTCTCTAGGTGTCTGTACGGGCTGGTGTTGTGTGTCAACTTGACACAAGCTGGAGTTATCACAGAGGAAGGAGCCTCCCTTGAGGAAATGCCTCCATGAGATCCAGGTATAAGGCATTTTCTCAATTAGTGATGAAGAGTGGGAAGGCCCATTGTGGGTGGCACCATCCCCTGGGCTGGTAGTCTTGGGTTCTGTAAGGAAGCAAGCTGAGCAAGCCAGTAAGAAACATCCCTCCATGACCTTTGCTTCAGCTTCTGCCTCCAGATTCCTGCCCTGCTTGAGTTCCTGTTATGACTTCCTCCAAAGATCTGGAAGTGTAAGCTGAATTAACCCTTTCCTCCCCAACTTGCTTTTGGGTCCTGGTGTTTTTGTTGCGGCAACAGAAACCCTCACTAAGACGAGAGTCAGACACACGTGCTGTAGGTCTCTGTGTGGTGGCGATGCAGAGCCCACCTGTGGGAAGCTGACTGTCACAGACAAGTCGAGCTTCCAGTCACCTTACATTCATCAGGACTCCTTGAGTGACAGGTGACAGAACCCAACTCATAGCTTGAGCGGATCCTCACAACCGAACAGCTCCTATTCCACTTGGTTGCAGGAGTCCAAACGATGCTATGAGGAACTGGGAGGGTTCTATCCCTCATGGTACCAAGACAGCTGCCAGTGGCTTCAGGCTCACACCCACCTTCCCAGGCCCACCAAAGAGAACAGATACTCTGTCCTGCTTCAGCCCGGCTGGGAGACTGAAGCTGACTTTCCTTAGCTCCGCTGGCCCTGTGGCACAGAGGCTGTCATCTGCGATGGGTGTTGGTCATCATGTCATTATCTTCATTCTCTTTACCTGTGGGAAGCCCACATCTCCTCAGTGGCTTTCCCTTTTCTCCCCTGCCCCTTATTTGTGACCTTGAGCTTGGCACGTGTCTTGCTCTGGCCACTAGTAAGTGAGAGGGAGTGATATATGTGTCTGTGCAGGCTCATTGACACTGTGGATTTCTACACACTCTCTTCCTCTTTTCTCCTTCCTTCTGGAAGACTCTGGACCAGATAGAGGCACTGTTTCCAGCTTGGAGCAAGTGTGCAGATAATGTATAGGGAAGAAACATGCTTACCCAAAGTCAATGTGAAGGATGCTTGCTTAAAAGTCATTGTGTAGGGATCATTTGTTACACACCACCAGTACAAACTGACCAATACAAAGACAGACCAGATCTGAGCAGGGAGAAACAGCCTCTATGCCCCATATAGGCAGATGAAGGGTGGATTTCCAAAGCTCTGTGAATCCCAAGAAAGACCCTGACCTGGCTTAGGACTTGCTTGAACAGAGTGGGTGGCCCAGGGGTTGCTGATGGATTTACTGAACCAGACAAAGCAGCACAGCTGCCCAGGCCTTGACCACCCAGGTCAGATTTGAGATCTTGTCCTAGATTTAGTGTCTTTCTAAATTAACTAATGAATTAACATCCCTGCACAGTTTCCCCTTTCTTCTCTGCTCCCATACTCCTACAACCTCCCCTCGCCCTCCCATCCACTCCTCCTCCCTTTCTCTTCAGAACTGGGGAGGTCTCCCATGGGTATCAACCAGCCTTGGCATTTCGAGCTTCAGCCTAGGTGCATCCTTTCCTACTGAGGCCAGAGAAGGCAGCAGCAGCTCAGTTAGGAGAAAGGGTCCTAAAGGGAGGCAACAGAGTCCGAGACAGCCCCTGCTCCTGCTGTTAGGAGTCCCATATAAAGACCAAGCGACACAACTGTTACATATGAGCAGAGGGCCTAGGTTCGTCCCATGCATGCTCTCTGGTTGGTCAGTCTCTGTGAGCCCCTATGGGCCTGGGTGAGTTGATTCTGTAGGTTTTCTTGTGGTGTCCTTGACCCCACCAGCTCCTACAATCCTTTCTCCCCCTCTTCTGCAGGATCCCCCAAGTTTCACCTAATGCTTGGCTGTGGTTTCTGTTTTTATCTGTTGCTGGGTGAAGCCTCTCGGATGATTATGCTAGACTCCTGGGGTCCCTGGTGCAGGCATGGTCTTCAGGAAGGCAAATGAAGTCACAGGCAAATGAAGCCTTTTGAGAGTTTTCTTACAGCAGCAGCAGCAGCAGCAACAACAACAACAACAACGTCCTCATCCTGTGACTTTCTTGCTTAGAAGCCCTCTTAGTCTCCACAGCCCCAAAATGAGATCCAGGACTCTGAACATGTCCCCCAGGACTTGGCTTAGTCAGTGTTCTCTTGCTGAATAGAGACACTATGACCAACCAGCTCTTATAAAGGAAAGCATTTAATGGGGGCTTGCTTACAGTCATCATAATGGGGAGTGTGGGGCAGACCAGAAGGTCTGGAGCAGTAGCTGGGAGCTTTACATTCTGGTCCATAGGTGGCAGGCAGAAAGAGGGGAGGGAGAGTGGGGAGGGAGAGAGGAGAGAAGAGAGAAAGGAGAGACAGAGAAGAAGAGAATGGGCCTGGTGTGGGCTTTTGAAACTTCAAAACCCAACCCTAATGACACACCTCCTCTAACAAGGCCACACCTCCTAATCCTTCCCAAACAGTTCCACCAACTGATGACCAAGCATCCAATCCAAGCATCTGAGCCTATGGGGCCATTCTCAGTTCAAGCCACCTCAGGGACTGCGGTGACTTGTCTGAAAGTTAGGTCATGTGTATATTGTTCATCCGGCGAGTGTTTCTCAGACTCCATCTCACCTCAGCTCTCGGGTGAGTCCACCATCATCATCCAAAGCTGCTGTGTAGGCTGACTGCTTCACTTGCCTCCTCTCCCCACTCTCCACTCACTATTCAAGGCATCCACTAAAACACCGTCAGCTCACATTGCCCGTTGAGGCAATACTGTCTCACGTGCAACGAGATCCAAGTGTCTTACCAGATAAGGTAGTTAGTGTATATTCACCACGTCCGTGCACACCTCATGCCCTTCTTACAGCAGGACCATGGAAGGGATTCTGTGTCCTCTCGCTCCCTAGGAAGGTGTCTTAAAAGTTCTGCTGTGAAGAGGCACCATGACCAAGGCAACTCTTATAAAAGAGACTATTTCATGAGGATGGCTTACAGGTTAAGAGGGTTAGTCACTGTGGGAAGCCCCACCATTATTGTCCTGGGTGCACACAGACAGACATGGTGCTGGAGAAGGAGCCGAGGGTTTTACATCTAGATTGGCAGGGAGCAGGAAGGAATGAGCCACTGTGCCTGCCTTAAGCTTCTGAAACTTCAAAGCCCACCCTAGGGACACACATCCTCTAAGGCCACACCTTACTCCAACAAAGCCGTGTACCCTAATCCTTTTCAATAGCGCCGTTCCCTATGAGCCTGTGGGGGCCATTTTCACTCAAACCACTGCAGTGGGCTGGTGACCATGACAGAAAAGAGATTCCTTCTGAGGCTACATTCTGACAGGTGACTTAGCTTCTACTTGGCTTTCTTGGGACACTCTTGAAGCTGGCCACTGGCCTGTAACAGCTTAAACCACCAATGAAGTGGACCACAGGGCTCTGGTCACAGCCAAAGCGAGCCATATGAGCCAGCCTTCTTGGAAGAAAACCCTCCGTGCTGGGCCAAGTGCCCAGCTGAAGCGATAGTGGGATGACAAGTGAACAGCTTATAGCCAAAGAAGCCTGCAGGAGGGAGAGAGAAGGGGAGGGGGTGGCACGGGACAACGACATCACCTACATCCTCACCGTGTGCCTGGCAGCTTGAACACAAGATGCTCCTCTAATGAGGGAAACCAAAGCTTTGATAACAAACAAGACACATCTTTTATCTGTGGCCACTCAGCTAGTACAGCAACTACCAGAGACAACAGAGAGATGCTCATGAATGGGGCAGCACGAGACCTACCCTCTCTCCCTTCCTTCCGAGCCAGCGGGCCCTGCATTGTCTTCTCAGTGAGGAAGACTACTGGTCGACCTTCTTCTCTCGGGCTCATGAGTTCTTTCTTCCTGGGTGTTATGCTAGGTGGGCCTTGAGGGAGAGGGTACTGTGTGATGATCTGGGGCCTGTGGGGGCACTGGTCATGAGCAGGTCAGCCGTGCCCAGCTTCACCATGCATTCAAGACTTCACCGTGGTCAGGGTGACCTTGGTCAATCTTGGTCAATCTATTTATTTACTTTACATCCCAACTGAAGTTTCCCCTCCTTCCTCTCTGCTCAGTCCTTCTCCCCTCCACCCCTAATATCCAATCCTCCTCTTGTTCTCTTCAGAAAAGGAGAGGCCAAGCTATGCCAGCCGTGACATTGAGTTGCAGTAAGACTAGGCACACTCTCCTACTAAGGCAGCCCAGGACAGGCAAAGGGTCCCAGGGGCCGGTGACAGAGTCAGGGACAGTCCTTGCCCCTGCTGTTAGGAGTCCCACTTGAAGACCAGACCTTGGTCATTATTCTGTGGGCCTTGCCTTTGCGGGTTTTTTTCCGAACCTTCTCTTACCTAGGGAACATTGTTGAGCCGAAAGCCTCCATCACAGGGCTTCCAGGCACATCACATGGACTTGACTGCCCTGTAGCCTGGCCTGTGGACCTCTCATCTGGATAGAGGTGTTCCAGTGCACTGTGAGGTGTGGAGGGACCACCCACCCCAGATCCCCTCATCCCTGCAGCTCCCAGGAGTTCACTGAGCATTATTATTATCATTATTATTATTGTTGTTGTTATTATTATTATTGATCTAGCCTTTTCTGGAAATGGTGGGAAAGACCACCCAGGCTCTGGCATGCCCTCTAAGCTCCTATCCCAGCTGGGCCCAGAGCCACTGAGGGGCTGACTTAGGACTGTTCTCGAAGCCTCATCCCCTACTGCCCATGGGGAAGAGAGACCCTGCAGGCAGCTTCCATGCTCACCCCAGCTCCCAACAGGCTGTTTCTCGTGCCAGCACAGGCTTTCAACTATAGCATTAATATATATATATATATATATATATATATATATATATATATATATATTTTTTTTTTCTCCTTCTGACTACAGAATGAGTCAGAGTCCTTTCAGAAAGTATACAGAGTGACAAACAAACAGTGGGTAGCCACGGACAGTGTTTTGTTAGATTTGTGCTTTGTGTGTGTTGGGTTCCAGACCTGGACATGGGGCTGAGGTTCCTGTTTAACACACCAAAGTGAACCTGGCCTCCAGGTTCTCCCAGCACCCCTCAGTCCCTACCTGTTCCAGGGCAAGGGTGGCAGCCCCACCCTCTTCCCTGAACTCTCCTGTCTGGGGGTGGGGGGTGGGGCTGGGCTTCCCCTCTCCCAAAAGCCCCTCTCTGCATCACCCAGACATTTCAGTCCCCTCCCCCCTCTGCATTTGCTCTCTCGATGTGTGCACACACTCTTCCTCTTCCTCTTCCTCTTCCTCTTCCTCTTCCTCTTCCTCTTCCCCTCTGTCTCCCTCTGCATGGCGACTTCCCTGGCCTTGTTCCTTGGGACCAGTGAGCCCGCCACAGAACGGCTTCCCCAATAAACCCGCTTTTATATATTTTCATTTGACTTAAGCTGGCTCATTTCACCAGCAGAGAATAATTTATCACTTAGTTCTTTGGTTCTCTGAGTTCCCAGGCTTGACCACCTTCTCTCTCTACTGTGGTGGCTAAAGCCCGCTTTTTGCTGCCCACACCTTCTTGTCCCCCCCACCCCACCCCCATGGTCTCATGTATGTCACGCTAGCTTCAAACTTGCTGCACAGCTGAGGACTGAATCTCTGACTTTCCTCCCTCCACCACCTGAGTGCTGGGCCCCACCACGCCCGGCACTATCAGACCCAGCATTTCCAGGCTTCCATCATGGTCAGGGCCAGTGGCCCCGCCGGAACCTTCCAGGGCTTTGGTGTCCAGCTGGGAGTGGTGGGCACTCATCCTCATAGACCAAGTCAAAAACTGGGTTCTCGGCCTCTTTGGTGTGATCAGCTGTTGTTACTGTTTCCACTTGAACTGATTCAATATATTATTTTAATGTGTATGTATTTGTGACATTGGTTCTGCTCCTCTAGAGAACCCTGGCAAACACACAGGGCTTCATGCATGCTAGGCAAACACTGTACCAACCAAACCCAGCTCCAGCCCCCACGAGCTCCCTCTGCGGTTCCCGCTGCTTGCCAGCCCCAAAGGCGGCTCAGCCGACGCTATGACCTCCCTTGTTGTCTCTCTAGACCGTGTTCCTGATTCCTTTTGAAGGGCTTGTCTCCAGCTCTGACTGTCACATCTGCTGGTCCCTGGATACCCTCCCTTGACTAAGAGAGAAGATAAGAACACTGGGAGAGGAAACCTCTCTGTTCCTGGGAAGGATGTGCAGATGGACACTTATCTTTGTAAGATGGCTTAGTGGCCTGGGACACCAAAAGATCAGAACCTGGAACTGTTTGTCCTGGACAGCCCCCTCCAGAGAGGATCGGCTGATCCACCGAGGAGCAGGACACTCGGGTGTGTGGGGAGGAGGTGAGGGAGAGGTGCCAGAAGGTTGCCAGGATCCTGAGCCGAGGGTAGACGGAGGGCTGGGACTCCCCAGGCTCCTCGTGCAAACTCTCTCACAACACTCATTTTTAAAGGAGGGGCTCCGCGCTTGGTTGCTGACCATCCACTGGACTTAGTTTTCACTGCAAAGAAAACCCCACTGGATCTTCTACTGAGGTGGGGGGGGGTGCAGTTTCACACTTGAATTGGATGAGCGGGCAGGGGTAGCTGATGAGAGAGTGACAACTTGGCCTGGTTTTCCTGGGACTGTACCTGCTGTGGCTCCTAGAGTCCTGCCTCTCCAGAAAGCCAGCTAGCATGCAGTCGGACTGCTTCACTCCCGCTCACAGGTCCCCACCTCTCATGTGCTCAGCTGTCTACTGGCCTTGATGATTCTGGCTCCCATGTCTTTCCTGTGTGCATGTGTGTGTGTGTGTGTGTGCATATGTGTGCATGTGTGTACATATGTGTACATGTGTGTGTCTCTTTCTTTGTGTGTCTATATGTTTCTGTGTGTGTCTATGTGTTTGTGTATGTCTATGTGTGTCTGTGTGTGCATGTGCATGTGTGCACATGTGTCTCTGTGTGTGTCTCTCTGTGTGTCTGTGTCTGTGCATGTATGTATATGTGTTTGTGTATGTCTATGTGTGTCTGTGTATATGGATTTGTGTGTATGTGTGTGAATGTGTGCATGTATGTATAGGAGTGTCTCTGTGTCTTTGTGTGTTTATATATGTATGTGTATATGTGTATGCATGCATGAGTGTGTGTGGGGGTAGGGGTATCTGTGTATCTGTTCGTGTTTGTATGTGTCTGTCTGTGTGTGTCAGGGTGTTGGGGTATGTGTCTGTGCCTGTGTGTCTGTGTATATGTGAATATTTGTGTGCATATGTCTTTGTGAGTGTGTGTATGGTGAGTGTGTATGTGTGTGTGTGTGAGTGTGTGTATGTGTGTATTGTGTGTCTGTGCGTTTGTGAGTGTGTGTGTGTGTGCGCGTGTGTGTGTGGTGTAGTGGCGGCACACTGGCACTGCCAGCACCTGAAATGTCTGTGTTTGCCTCTTGGGTTGGTAACTGTGGTTTTGTTACCATCGTCCTGTGGCTGTTGGCACTCGGTTTTATTTTTGAACGGACCAAACCTCTGCCCCGTGTACTTTTCCTTACTTCCTTTCCTGTGTCTTGGTTTTTTTTGAGACAGGGTTTCTCCCTGTAGCTCTGGTTGTTCAAGAACTTGCTCTGTAGACCAGGCTGGCCTCAAACTTATAGGCAATCCACCTGCTCTGCGCTGGGGTTAAAGGCATACACCACCACTGCCTGGCCCTTTCCTGTGTCTTTAGGGGAACTGACTGTTTTCAATGCACGGTACTTCTGTGGGCCTGGGGTTCTATGCCTAGTTCTCTTATGTTTCAGCCGCTGAGTGCCAATTTGAGAGCTCTGGCTCCCTTAGTTCCTTTTCCCTCACTCTGGATCCTCACAGTGGCTACCCCTGCTGCTTCTCAGAGTTGGGTTGACTGTGGAGGTATCTGTAAGCTTTCCCTCTTGTGGGCAACCTGCCTTTCCTATCTCCATCTTAGGAGGATCTCATTTTGTCCTCGATGTTCTGTGCCAGAAGCGGGCAATGATTTAAGGTTCATGGTTGTCGTGGAACACGGTCTCCTGAGCCAAACAGCCGCTATCTTCATTGGACCAGCTGCGTGTGTGTGCAAGTATCCATCACATCTGGATGGTTGACTGTCGACATTGCTCATAGGAGGAGGGGTGGGGAGGGTCAATGGACGCTCACCTGCGAGACTGCCCGCTCCTCTCAGCCATCTGTATGCAGTTCTACCCTAATTGCATGTGGCCTTGGGTCTCGGGAGAGGTGCTAAGGGAAGTTAATTGAAAGGGAGGCTCCATCTCTTCTGCTAGGAAGCCATCATCCATGCTGGTTAAAGACTTTCCAGTGCAGCTGCATGAGGTCACCCCCTTCCTGCCAGTAACCCCCTTCCCACGGTGTGCAAGCAAACCCAGGGTAAAGCTGTACTTCAGTTTGTCACTGGGGCCTTATAAGGAGGGTTAGCTGTCTCTGTCTCCCAGGGAAGGAATTCTCACAACAATGGCTAGGAACTGTTTTCCTAGAGAGCTGTATACATGGATATTTTTGTTAAAAATCTGTATAAAAAGTTATCCACTCAAGTGGTGACATGGACTTGTAATCCAGCCTCAGGAGGCAGAGGCAAGAGATTCAAGTTCAAAGTAGTCTGGGTGGCATAGTGAGACTTTTTTTTTTTTTTTTAAAGAAAGCTATTGTGGGGCTGGTGAGATGGCTCAGCGGGTAAGAGCACCCAACTGCTCTTCCAAAGTTGCAGAGTTCAAATCCCAGCGACCACATGGTGGCTCACAACCACCCATAATGAGATCTGACGACCTGTTCTGGTGTGTCTGGAGCAAACGGGGCGGACTGAAGCGAGCAGAGGTTCTAAAAATTGAATTCCTGCTGGGCAGTGGTGGCGCATGCCTTTAATCCCAGCATTTGGGAGGCAGAGGCAGGCGGGTTTCTGAGTTCAAGGCCAGCCTGGTCTACAGAGTGAGTTCCAGAACTGCTATGGTTACACAGAGAAACCCTGTCTCAAAAAACAAAAAACAAAACAAACAAACAAACAAACAAACAAAAAATTCAATTCCCAACAACCATCTGTTCAGTTACAGTGTACCTACATACATAAAATAAATAAATAAATAAATCTTTAAAAAAATAAAAAAATAAAATAATAAAATCAAGGCCAAATACTCTCTTTGTTAAAAAAAAAAAAAAAAAAAAGTGTGTTCATTTCTTTATTGTTGAAGTGTTCAGAATTTTTCTTATACTTTTTATTGCAACCTGGTCTGCAAAGTGAGTTCCAGAACAGCCAGGGCTACACAGAGAAACCCTGTCTCCAAAAAAAAAAAAAAAAAAAAAAAAAAAAAAAAAAAAAGCCTGAGAAGCGGTACCACAAAATAACCAAACTGGAGGTTTTGCTTGCATTCTCTCAAAATTAAACCATAAAAGATACTGACATTCTAAACATACTGACATTGAAGGCAAATTCCCAATTTCATGCAAAGAATCAAAGTGCTTTCAAAAGTTCATTAGGAGTTTTTTCTTTTTTCTTTTATTAGTTATTTTCTTTTTACATTTCAAATGTTATCCCCTTTCCTAGCTTCACCTCAGAAAACTCCCTCTCCCCTCCCCCTGCTCCCCTACCCACCCACTCACTTCCTGGCCCTGGCATTCCCCTATGCTGGGGCATAGAACCTTCACAGGACCAAGGGCCTCTCCTCCCATTGATGATCAACTAGGCCATCCTCTGCTACATATGCAGCTAGACCCATGAGTCCCATCATGTGGTTTCTTTGGTTGGTGATTTAGTCCCAGGGAGCTCTGGAGATACTGGCTAGTTCATATTGTTGTTCATTAAGAGGTTTTAAGATATAAAAAGTACCTACTTCTTATTGATTGCCATGGAAGGTTAAATAGTTGCATGTGGATTGGCGATATACTTGGAGTGAATTTCTTCTGCTTACTACCATTGTTATTAAAATCCTCTGTTAGAGTTTTGAGCTCTCTTCCAAAGATGAGGGTTACTACAGAATCAAAAGTAGATGTTAATGAAAAAAAAAATGACCCGAGTTTGTGTACATATTCAGAAAAAGGAAATTTAACTCACTATTTTAAACTGGCACAAGTAGTTTCCTTTATTTCTTCAACTTTCTTGTTGACATCAAATTTTGCACATCACAATGTACAGATTCCAGTATTGAGGTGAGCCTTAGCCCTGTAATTTGTTTTCCAAGTTTCCAAAAGAAGTTCTTGTGGTCAGGAATGAATCAGACAATGTCCCTAGCAATGGCATACCAGACCTTGGGGCAAAGCAGTAGTTAAA
>NC_034596.1:99909783-99921086 GCF_900095145.1 Mus pahari
TTAAAAAATATCTGCTACGAGAAAACTTGTCTGGGGTACATTCCTTCCTATGGGAGGTGGGGTTCAGATGGCTCCCCAGTGTGGTGAGCCCCAAGAACTCTCTCTGTTGACTTGTAGGGTCTCTTTTGTCATTGTTTCCAACGAGTTGTTAGAGATTCGGCCAGAAGGGTTGTCATGTGTGTGATGGAGGGTGGGAGCATTCAAGGGGCCTATGGAGAGGGGTAGGGGACAGGAAAGAGCAGGGCCGGGCTGATGTGGCGGTGCACATTTTAACTTCAGCATGTAGGAGGCAGCACGGTCTACGTATAGCAAGTTCCAGGCCAGCCAGGGCTACAGAATAGAGATCCTGTCTCAAAACCACAACAGCAAAGTGAGTCCAGACTGGTCTGGGCAAGCGGATACCCAGTGCGCTCAGGCGGTGAGCCGTGCTCAGCAGGTACCCATTGCCTCCGAGAAGACGTGGGCGTGGATGAAGAAGAGGTGGGCGTGGTGGATCTGGAAGGAGGAGTCCCAGGACGTGTGTTGGCTGAGTGCATGGGTCCGAGCCCCGTGTGTTCTGTGCTGGGCGGAGCAGTCTGAGCTTTAAGGTCCACAGGGTATATGGCTCATATACCCCTTTGCCGTCCTAGCCTTTGGGGGACGTATCTCTCATGTACCCCGTCGGGATACCTCTTGGTCTCAGGCTCCTGTGAGTTACGTGATCCATGGACCCTGAGAGGACCGGAGGGAGAAGACTGGTTATTTCAAGCTCATTGGATGCAGCCTGGGGGAGAGTAGGAGGTAGTGTCTATAATAGACAGTGTGCAGGCTAAGGCAGTGGAGTCTGTACCCTGTGGGCCCTGCCAGGTGTCTGCAGGCAGACCAGGGTTTTGCGTATCTACAGAGCTAACAGCTGCCCCCCTCCATCTTTCCCCCGTCACACTATTAACCTTTATCATTCAAGGTCATATTTGTCTTTCTATGTTATAACGAGGAGCTTTTGAAAGGCAAGTTCCATCTTGGCATGTCCGGCACACAGTAGGTTCTCAATAAACGCGTCTATCAAATGGATAAACGGACCACTGAAAAGAGGTCTCCTCCTCCTCAAGGATGTCTCTCCACATGCCCACACACCTCAGAGCACACGCATGGGGCTCGCCTTTTGCTCCTCAGCCTCTCTAAAGCCAACAGGATTCATTTATAATTATACACTTAAGTAAAATTTATGTTCGGCGGAATTAACTGGGCTCCCCGAGGGCGGCGTAAACCAGAGAGATGCTCGATTTCCAAGTCCCCACTCCCTGTTTAAAATAGTTTACCATTCTTTTGTGGCACCGGTGACGAGGTCCTGGAGGCACACGGACGCTTATTTACTGATCCACAGATGACGGATGGTAGATCCCTGCTTCTTTTGGACGGGAAGACTTGAACAGCTTGCCTGCACCTCTCCACTCGGACATTAAATCAACATGGCTCTATTAGTGGCCTTGGGATGCCAGCTGAGCTGTCTCTGAGCCTGTCACCGTGATGTCTTCATCTGTAACCAGAGCAGACGTGAGCTCCTGGCAGCTTCAGGAGGTGACAACAAATCCAATTAGCCCCTCTCCATGGAGCCGCAGTACCACTGCGAAACGGCCTGACAGGGAGGGCGATGGAGGTACCCTGCACAGTGGGGTGCGGGGTTTGCGAGGAAGGGGGTGGGGGGGGAGAGGAAACAAAGGACCGAGCTTAATTGTTGGAGTCACTTTCTGCACGAGTGGAGACCCTGTGCCAGCTCGGCCGGTACCAGCCAGCCCCTCCCATCCTCGTGTGCTGACATGGCTGCCAGGAACCCAGCTGATAGCCAGTCCCTACTTGGAAACTTTGCTTGACTTTGATGGTGTTTATCTTGGGGGACAATTAACTATCCCATTCCTTCTTCTTTCTACGTCAGGCATCCTTATTCTCAACTCCACTCCTTACCCAGAAGCCCCTGCAAATGTAGGTGCTGGCGGGAAGTCTTTCTCTAAGTCAAGGTGGGTTCCTCCAAAGCATTCTCTTTTGGGAGGTTCCTGTTCCCTCTTAGGGGTAGGGTGGACATGGAGCTGAGGAACATGTTGGGGGTGAAGGGTGGAAGGCACAACGGAGAAGTCTGCAGCTCAGGGAACTGTGTGGTAGCTGTGAGAGGAGGTCCTGTTCACTGAGGCTGGGACTCAGGCTGTGTGTGCAGGGGGAGGGGGGGGTGCAGGGGATGAGGAGGTCCGGGGGTGAAGGAAGAAAGAAAACACAGTCCAAAGACACAGCCCAACTCAGAAGAGCCCCAGAGACGGGAACCAGAGTCCACAGCTACTCCACAGCTACTCTCAAGAGTTGATGGTGTTTGCGGGGCCATTTACTTCCCAAGAACAACTCCCTTGCAAACTACAGGATGGTTGCAGCCATCCTCAAGGTCCAGAAGGCCTTTCTGGAGCTATAAATAGCCCAGAATAGGATAAGAAGGGTAGCAGGCATGGGAATAGGAGCCTTCGCCCTCTCAGACATACATGGGGGTTGGAAAAGGGGGGGGGTCAAGAAAGGGGGAGAATAGACCAGGAGAAGAGCAGCCCCCCAGCCACCCCCAGAGTCGCCCGACCAGTGTGTGTGACTTCTGCCCTCACCTCCACCCCTCCACTAGGATGGAAGGACAGTGTGATGCTTGCACTCCTGAGGAAGAAGATCCAGGAAGCAAAGCCCCCATTTTGGGGAATGATGGAGTCAGTAGGCTTCGCGCAGACCTGGGGTCCTTGAGCACCACATTTATGGCATGCATGCCTTTGTGGAACAGGGTGAAGCACACACGTGTGCCTGGAGCTGCTACATCAGGCAGGAGAGAGAGAGAGAGAGAGAGAGAGAGAGAGAGAGAGAGAGAGAGAGAGAGAGACTGACTCAAGGACAGATGGCATTCGGCCATCTTTCCTCCTCCTCCCTCCCTCTGTGCACCTTGTGGCTCTCACTTCTCCACTGCTTTGGTGAGCACCAGGAGGGGAAAGAAACAGGTCCCCGCCCACAGGAGAATGCCTCTGGAGTTTCAGTGGTATGAGCTGGGCCAAAGGCACATTCCGGGCAAGGCTCGGTGCTGCATTCTTACTGGAGGGAGGCAACGGGTAGGAATCTGTGGGGCTTGCTGTCCAAGCCAGCGGGACTCTAGTCAACGGCTAACGGCTGGCAGTGAGTGCAGAGGCCTCTGCTGCCAGCTCTTTGGTAGTCTGTTGCTTCCTGATCCAAGCTGGTACCATCTACCTGTAGGGGCTGGCAGCAGCGAGGCCCCCCGGGAGGAGAGATGGGAGAGGAGAGAGGCTGGCTGGGAATAGGGGAAGGGACCAGGAAGTGGCTTTGTGATCCTTCTTGGAGAAGCAGGTTGTTAAGGGCCTACAGCCTCACTCTCCAGTTCATTCCAGATTAATTGGGCAGGATATAGAGGCAGCTGGCTGTTGCATCGAGCGACGGAAGGCTCGGTGGGCGCCGGATCACCGGACAGCTTTTGGAACTGGCCCCAGCGCTGCCAGGCACAATTATTTTAGCAATATCTTCCTGCCACTGAAACTTAGCACTGTGGACTTTGGCACGCAATCTAAGCACCTATTTGCAGACGCATAAATTGGTGCACTCCTCGATCAAGATGCGGTTCTGATGCTGAATTCGAGGGTCACGGCCTCGGCCGCGATGACAGAACATGTCGGGAGGAAGCTGTGTGTTGGGGGACGGGGTAGAACCGGGCTGGGGCACCCAAGGGCCAGCTCACACGAGGTCTTGAAGTTTGACTGCAGCCCTGTGCCAAAGGGGTGCGCCCCCATCTCTACCACTAGTATCTCCCCCAAACTTTTCATGGCCCCCAAGTTACTCAAGTGGTCTCACATGGTCTCACTAGACCTTTCCTTGTGTACTTTAGGTTTGTAGTCCGGCAATTATTTCTTAACTCCTGACTCTCTTTGGGAGAACCGTGTCTTATCATCTCCCCCCACCCCCACGCCCAACATACAGCACAGAGCAGACGACACACAGTATTTGTGCAGTCAGCCACTATTGTTGGGAGGCTGAGGCTCAGCCTGAGGTGTCACTCAGGGGGAGAGTGCTTGGCTAGCATATGCAAGACTTTGGGCTCCATCCCTGGCACCAAAGATACACACACACACACACACACACACACACACACACAGACTAAATGTGTTGAAAAACATCAAAGGAGCTAGAGAGTCAGCAAGTCTTAGGGTTTTACTGCTGTGAATAGAAACCATGACCAATGCAACTCCTATAAGGATAACATTTCATTGGGGCTGGCTTACAGGTTCAGAGGTTCAGTCCATTATCATCAAGGAGGGAGCATGGCAGCATCCAGGCAGGCATGGTGCAGGAGGAGCTGAGAGTTCTACATCTTCATCTGAAGGCTGCTAGCAGAAGACTGGCTTCCGGGCAGCTAGGATGAGAGTCTTAAAGCCCACACCCACAGTGACATACCTACTCCCACAGGGCCACACCTACACCAACAGGGCCACACCTTCTAATAGTGCCACTCCCTGGGCCAAACCATCAGACAGGTAATGGTGCTTGCTGCCAAACATGGCAACCCAAGTTCAGACCTGGTACCCACATGGCAGAAGGAGATAGGTGACTCCTGCAAGTTGTCCTCTGAGCCCCACATGTGTGCTGTGGCCTGGGGAGGCTCTCTGGAGGAGGTGACATCACTGACTGGGTCTCATGTTTCCCAGGGGGAGGTAGTTCTCCTCCCGTGGGTAAGCAGGAGCACCTAGGGCGAGGAGATGAAATTTACCTTGGAGGAACACAGTCAGGGAAGACGGCTGTGACCTCTGTCTGGCCTCTGTATTTATTATCTATTATGTATTTATCCTTTATTCTGCTCAAAGGCTCTCTACCCTTGAAGCCAAGAACAAAGGCCATCTTCATAGTCCCCAGCAAAGGAAACTCCGGATTAATGTCAATTAAGATAGTGACAATGTTATGCTTTCTTCCCTGTCAGTTCTAGTGGGGATGTAGAAAGATCTAAAAAGGCAATGGAAAATGGAGGTCCCAGAAAGGGCCTTGGGCTCTAAATAAGAGGTTATCATGGTGGGGGTAGGGGAGGTGTGGGCTCAGTAAGAGGGGGTTGGAATCCAGGGCTCAGATGTAAGGAACAGGAAGCCATCAAGGAAGGCCTAGCCAAGGCCAAGGAAGGTTTGTCTTTCTTGCTTTCTCCAGCCGTTGGGTGTTGGATGCTGACCCCTGGATACCAGCCCGGCTCAGTGTGAAGCCACAGTAAACAAGATCATTCAGGAGAGATGCACAAATGCCCAGGGCAGCTTTCTGCTGGGTTGAGTGGTCCCTGTGTGGGCACCATGATGGCAGAAGTCATTGTCATTGGATCTCGTGGTTCAGTGCTAAGGTAACACCGCCCACAAAAAGCACCTAGTAAATAGCACCCCCCAGCTCTCCACTCAGGGAACAGCTTCAGCTGCCTTGTGTGTAAACCCGGGATGTCAGATCTAAGCCCGTGGGCCACATGGTGGCCCAGGATATCTATGAACAAGGCCAAACACATGATCAAATCATATACTGCA
This sequence comes from Mus pahari, assembly GCF_900095145.1. Classification (NCBI taxonomy): domain Eukaryota; kingdom Metazoa; phylum Chordata; class Mammalia; order Rodentia; family Muridae; genus Mus; species Mus pahari. The sequence goes on from NC_034596.1 coordinate 99,915,333, forward strand.
GTGTCAAAAAGACAGACACCCCTGGCCTCTAAATGATGCCTGGTTCCTGCTTTATCCAGCTATCGGATGGTAGTGACCTGGCCTTTCTGACAGGGCGAGTTCAGAGGAAGACTCTACAGAAACAGGTGACACTGAAAGGACAGAGCTCCGGGTGCTGCCACCTGATGTAGCAGGTTCTCCTAGAAAACATGTCACTGACCTCGGCCTGTCCGGACTTCATCTCCCGCCATTCCGAATGTTGGCTCTGGGGTGCCTGCATTGGGCTGAGTAGCCCACCCTGTTTTCTTCTCCATTGGAGACACAGTTCCATCATCTGCCTAGACGCAGCACACGTCACTCCCTCTTCCTCTTCACGGAGAGCACCGTGGTTCATCTCAGGTATGCGTACCCCTCAGTTTCCCCTCCACGTATTTACACTCATGTGCACATGCAAGTCATACATCATTATGGTCAACGAAGTAAAGCCAGGCACCTCATGAGACCATGTGCGGAATCTGACACTGTTGATCTTGTAGTGGATATAGCAGTCATAACCAGAGCTGGAGAGGGAAGCGCAGAGAGGAGAGGAGGGATGGGAGAGTTGGCAAATGGGCGTGAGTGAGATGGAGAGTAACTTCAGGAATGCTCCGTGCACTAAGGACTGCAGAGCACAGCAGTAAAGGTGTATGTGCTTGATAATGGTCAGAGAGAGGGATTTTTGGAATGTCTTCACCACAAAGAAACGTCAATTGTTAGACGTGATGGAGATAATTATTACCTTGACTGGGTCTCTTCACAGTGTGCCCTGGGCATGAGTACTATTGTTATATGTCAGATATCAAACAAATGAGCCAAGGGGTGGAATGGCTTAGCAGGTACAAGTGTTTTGCCTCATGCGCCTGAGGACATGAGACCTACCCCTGGGACATGAGTAAATCAGTGGGATCTGGTGGCATGAGTCTGTCTGGTGGCACACATCAGGTGGCTTACATCTGGTGGCACAGATCTGGTGGCACAGATCTTGTGGCAGACATCGGGTGGCACACATCTGGTGGCACACATCAGGTGGCACACATCTGGTGGCACACATCATAATCTCAGAGGTTCTTCACTGAGATGCGGGTGGAAACAGGCGAAGTCAGCTAGGAGCTCTGAGGCCCACTAGCATGGTGTTTGTAGCATTGCGGCAGAAAGGGGAGAGAGCTTGCCTCTAAAGCAGAATGATGGGGAAGACCGACTCCTGACGTCTCCTCAAGGGCACTGTGGTTCCCGGGCACCTGACCTCACACATGTACACACACAGAAATAAACAAACACAAAACGTTTCCTGGAGAGTCACACCCGGCTCAGGATTTCCGGCCTACAACCTGAGTCTTCCCAATTGGCTTTCAGCGGATCCAGGTTGTAAATGGAGAGCTATCTGGTGCCTGGAAGTTTTCCCTAGCTCTGAATTCTCCCCACAGCAGCAATGGGCACAGCTGTTGTAGTTCACTGTAGGATAGTGCTGGCATAAACATTCTTGTACCTGTCAGTTTGTACAAGCTGCTGGGAGGTGGGGTTCTGGCTGGAACCCCAGGAAGTTCTCATTGAAGGGTGCAGTCTACACCCCTACTTCTTGCTTCTTGGCCAGGCCCATGGCTACTTGGACCCACACAATGAGGCAGATGTAATGTTGTAAGACTCTGGGAGCCTGACCTTTGGGATGCCTTGGTGCTCCCATGGAACCTGTTAGAAACACACCGCCTGTGGGTAACAGGAGCTACAGCCACTCAGGACGGCCTCGAGTTACCTGCTTGGCCTCCCCTGACCACGAGCAGCGGGCATTGCTCTTTTCTTGGCTCCGTCCCAACTTCTTTTCAGGGTACGGGTGGCTTTAGGAAGAACACCTGACAGGCTCGGGGCCTGTCTCTAGACCAAGCATTCAGCAGGAAGGAAGGAGAAATCCGAGAGAGGAATGTTCTCAGACCCCATCATGACCCCAGGCCTTACTCCTAGGCTCATGAAGAGAGGAAGTTGTGGGGAAAGAATAAGACTAACCCCTCCACATTCTCCAACCCCCCCCCCCATCTTCCTTCTCTGAGGCAGGGAGAGTCTTTAGCTTTCTTTACAAATGAGTCCTTAAAGCCTGGCATGCTCCCGGAGGAGCTGGGGGTGGGGGTGGGGAACAAAAAAAAATCCCTATAGGTGCTGGGCCATAAGGCCTGGGGTCAGCCAGATACCGCATGACAATTAGCTTTAGAGTCTCCTGGGATTTGGCTAGGTCAGGTTGGTCTCTGGACAAACTTGTGAGGGGCTGTTTTAATTGTTAATTAACAGAGGAAGACCCGACTCACTGTGGGCAGCATCATTTGCTAGACAAGCGTCCTGACCGGTAAAAGAGAACTGTCCATTCAACTTAGCTTTCTCTCTCCACAAGTCCAAAAGGAAGAGCGTCACCACACATGACTGTCACCCTATGTCCTCTAAAGCAGAGCACAGCTCCAGCTCCTGGGCCTTCAGGCCTCTTTTGAACACCCACTCAGCTGTGTACCAAGAATAGATCCCAGAGTCAACCAGTTCTGCACTGGGGACATTTGGCCATCTCTGGTGTGCCCTGGTAATGTGGTACTTAGGTCGAAGCAGTGCTTCAGGACCCCACTGTGACCCACTGGTCAGAGCTGTTCACAGAGAATGGGTTTCTAAAGTGTGTGGATCTGAGCGGGGCCACGTGCCTTTGGAGGAGCCAGCTGCAGCTCAGCTCCTCACCATGGGTTTGCCATGCCTTTAGGGAGAAATGCCTAGCAACAGATTACTCTTGTGGGGTTTCTGCTTCCTTATTGGATGGAGTCTACTCCCCATGGTTATGAGAAGAACATCCCAGGACACAGGAATCTCCTAGAGGAATTTAGGTCTTAGGGGGAAATATTAATAATGAGACTGGAACTCCAGCTTTGTAATGTCAATCTTGCCCTGCATCACTGAGTTACCTCCCAGCCCAGGATTTTGTAAACAGAAACCCTGAACCTCTCCTCTCCCTGCAGGACTCACTCACGCCGCTGCCTTTCCCTGGGTCTCTTCTTCATCTTCTGTTCTGAAAAGATCCCAGATGGACCTTGGTGGGAACTGGGTGTCCCCATAGCAGCCCACACAAACCAAGCCCCAGCTCACTACTTCCCATCCCCGTGTTCTCTCCTGGTGGCCTTCTGTGCTGGCTTTTCTTCAGAAGTCAGGACTCTAGACTCACCAAGAACCACCACCATCAACCTAACCCCACCATCACCTTACAATCACCTCACCATCACCTCTTTACCTCACCATTACATCACCATCACCTCACCATCACCTTACCAATACCTCATCACCTCACCATTACCTCACCATTACCCCACCATCACCTCATCACCACCCACCATCACCCCACAATCACCTCACCATTACCTCACCATCNTACCTCACCATTACCCCACCATCACCTCATCACCACCCACCATCACCCCACAATCACCTCACCATTACCTCACCATCACCTCATCACCTCACCATCACCCACCATTACCTCACCATCACCCACCATTACCTCACCATCACCTCACCATTACCTCACCATCACCTCATCACCACCCACCATCACCCCACAATCACCTCACCATCACCCTATCACCTCACCATTACCTCACCATCACCTCATCACCTCACCATCACCCACCATTACCTCACCATCACCTCACCATTACCTCACCATCACCTCACCATCACCCACCATTACCTCACCATCACCTCACCATTACCTCATCACCTCACCATCACCCACCATTACCTCACTATAATCTCATCACCTCACTATCACTATCAACTCACCATCACCCTACCACCTATTGCAGTAGCAGCTAGGCTTGAGCGCCTGCCTCCTGCCTCCACAGTGTTCCCCGACACCTGATCCAGGATATCCACTGTCTGCTGGCTCTTCCTCTCTGTGCTGCTCCTGTCTGGACCACATGACATAAGTCTTTAGCTGATCCGGGTTTCTTTGGGTTTCTAGTGATTTGCCCCAGAGTCAAGAATGTCCCCCTTGTCTCCACAAAGCGCATCCTGGCACTGCCTCCTTCTTGCCTGGCCCCACACCTCGGTGCTGTACACTTGACCTTGAAGCTTTCAGCCTGGCTAACACTCCAGGCAGGCGGTCACTGCACTCACAATCCGGGTTAGATGTGACCTCTTGGACACATCAGGTGGGGATGGGTGGAGGGAAGGTTGCCTCAAGGAGGGCTGGCACGGTCCTGGGTGGGTGGCCACAGAGTGTACGGCAGTCATCTTAGGCCCCCATACTCAGCATCTGCAGACTGCTCCTGCATTCCGGTTGGAGCCAAATTCCATCAGTGCTGAACTCTTGACTTCATTCTCTTCAGGGTTGGCTTGGTCCCCTGGGGCCAGCGTCGTCCTTACCTGGCTGTTTCACTGTGGCCCAACTCCTGCTGTTCCGCCTGGAAAAGCCTGAGCTCTGGAAGTAGTGTGTTTGCGTTGTGGGGTGGGTGGGGGGATTGGGGAGGAAGGATAGCAGGTCTTGGGTTGGAATTTATGAGGTTCTGGGACCCCAGCTGTGACCATGGCTGGCTGTTGCTAGCTCCTGCAATGCTTAGGCCTCATCTTCCCTCCCATAGCCACAGGTTGGGTAGGCGCATCCCCAGCTAATGGCTCAGTCTGGAAGTCTGAAAATCCCAGCGACTTCAGGGGGATGTTGATGCTACCTGCCTCGGGTCTGTCAGAACCTCACTTCACAGGCTAGTGGCTTTTATGGTCGCCTCCGCATAGCACCCAATTTATTTTTAAGGAAATAATAGCAATAGCAATTAGCTATTCCTTTGAATGGTTCCGATATAATTTAAAAGGACCAACAGGCTGGAACTGCCTCCTCTCTACCTTGGGGGTAGCTTTGGGAAGGGACACAGCCCTGTGGGCTGGAGATTTATGGCTGCTCATGGTTGTCATGCAGGTTGAAGGCTAGCTCCACTTTCTGGGACTCTGAGCCCCGGTGTGGCCAGGAAGGTTCAAACATACACACTCCAAAGGAATGAAAACCAAATTGACAGACAAGCAAACAGATCAAACAAGGCACTTCAAAGAGAAGGCGAAGGAGGAAGAAGCCCAGTAGCCTCCCAGTCCCCAAATACTGGGCAACAAAAGCTGCCTGCACATGCCCAGGGCTTGGCCGCCACCGGATCCTTGCCCAGAGCACTGGGAACCCGTCTGCAGGGACGATGTGACCAGTTACTGCCCTCTCCGTGCCCAAGCACTCAGAGGGGCTAATTAGTGCTTTTTCTATGCAAATCAGAGCCCAGGCTGATTAAATCTAGAGGAAAAAAAAAACATCTGGTGAATATGTTATTTTAATTACAACTCCAAAGGAGATATGGGTCTGGTTAAAGAGGATAGTGGACTGGTGAATGTGAGGCCCAGGGCGGACGAGCAAGAGAAACTCCGCTCCGTAAGGACTTGGGCTAGAGTGGAGAGGATCTGGCCAGGGCTGAATGGATCAAGCCTCTATCCTAGGTAAGCTCGCACTGGTCCTACAGGAGACTGCCCAGTCTCATCACTGATGACAACAGAACCTTGGTCTAAACACCCCCCCCCCCCGCAGTTACCTGGCAACAATCAGATAGGCCTGATCCACTATAAAAGGGGTTACTTGGAGCAGGGCATGGTGGCGCACGCCTTTAATCCCAGCACTTGGGAGGCAGAGGCAGGCGGATTTCTGAGTTCCAGGCCAGCCTGGTCTACAAAGTGAGTTCCAGGACAGCC
>NC_034596.1:99921246-99945257 GCF_900095145.1 Mus pahari
CTTTCTCTCTCTCTCTCTCTCTCTCTCTCTCTCTCTCTCTCTCTTTCTCTGCCTCTACTATTCTCTTAACTCCCCTCTCCATACCCTGAATAAACTCTATTCTATACTGTACCATCATCGTGTCACTGGTCCCTTGGCATGGGCCCGCTGAGACATCCCCTTCCCCCATACCTCACCCCGCCCCCTAGAACATATTCTTTCTCTCCTTATCTTTTTATAAACACATCACTTGGAAAGGACAATCTCATTCATTAATTCATCCATTTGCTCATTCATACCCCCCCCCCCGCCCACCATGGATATTTCCTGGCTGTCTATCATGTAACAAGCTCTGAGGTGATGAGAATACTGAACAGCAAGGCTCTGGCTGAAGCCACTTGCTCTATGTGGAGGAGGTGTTGCAGCAACAAGTGATACAAATTAATCAAAAAATTGCAGAGGAGCAGAGGGTCTGTGCAAGGCAGTGGTGTGGGGGGAGTGGCACGAGCCAGAAGGTCCTGACCTGGGAGACAAGGGGACTTTGCAGTGATGTGACATTTGAGCCGAGACCCAAAGGATATAAATGGCCCTAGGTGTAAATCAGGACAGTGAGTGTCCCTGTGACCCTCCTGTGGGACACTGGTTCTGTGTGACCAACCCGAGAACATTATGGAGTGGTGGAAGCTCAGGGAGGCTGATCCTGGTTCAGTTTCTCTTTTGCAGCTAAAACAAGGAAGGGAGACCTCACCCAGGAAGTTCTGTCTCCCGGGCAGACTGAGCACCACCCACTGTGAGTACATCGTGCAAAGATGCAAAGATCACCCCATTGGGAACAAGACTGGGGTCCTGACTGCAGCTCCCTCCTGTCTTGGCCACTCAGGCAACAGGCTTTCTCCAAAGTTCTCTGCCAGGGACAGAATCCTGTAGAAGGGTCCTTGTACCCAGCACTGGCAGCAGGCCACTGTGAGTCCCCGGCTGGCTGCTCCCACTCTCTGACCTTGTGTTTGGCTTTCTGTGTGAGTTTGATTTCTATGGGAAATGACAAAACCAAACTCAGAGATCAAGGTGTGTCATCTCCAGTCCCATGTGGAGGTACACAAGGTCCGCTTGCCTGGGTGGAGGAGCCAAATAAGGGAAAAACAAATTAAAAATTCATTCTTCACCAACTTGCCTGCAGGCAACAAGGGGAAAATTCCTTGCACAGCGTGTGGACGAAGAAGGAGCTGTTTGATGGGCAGGGGGGGGGGAGTGGGAGTGTAGAGGGAGGAGAGAGAGAGAGAGAAAGAGAGAGAGAGAGAGAGAGAGAGAGAGAGAGAGAGAGAGAGCAAACACCAATAGGGAAGTAGAGACAGGAAGTGGAAATTGAAGAGATGAAAGAAAGCAGAGACAGAAAGAGGCAGAAGAGAATGGGAGAGGGGATGAGAGAAAAGAGGAGAGGTGAAAAGAGGGGAGGGGAGGGGAGGGGAGGAGCCTGCTAATCTAGGAGCTTTACTGCAGGTGATGGGATATGAGCTGGGTTGAGGAAGACAGAGTATGCGCCTGGTGTCTTAAGGTGAAGGGCCACTGCAGGCAGAATGTCAGCACAAAGGCCCTAGGGTTGGTCCATGTGGGGGAGCTGGGGGACAAATAGAAGACCAGAGCAGTAAGAGTCTTAAGTTTCAGTTTTGCAGCTTAGGGGATAGTGGCTTTATTCCAGTTCATAGTCCCAGGCTTAGTCCATCACTGTGGAGAAGTCAAGGTGGTAGAAACATAAAGCAGCTAGTCACATCTACAATCCAGGATACACACACACACACACACACACACACACACACACACACACACACACACACACAGACAGAGAGAGAGAGAGAGAGAGAGAGAGAGAGAGAGAGAGAGAGAGAGAGAGAGAGAGAGCATACTTGTGCTCTGCTTGTTTTTTCCATTCTTATATAACCCAGGTTCCCCTGCCTAGGGAATGGGGCTGCCCACAGTGAGTGTGTCTCTTCCACTAGTCAAGATAATTTCTCAAAAATATGCTCACAGGCCAGCCTAATTTAGACAGTCTCCCATTGAGAGACCTTTCTCAGTTAATTCCACACTGTCAAGCTGATAAAACCAACCATTCCCTCCCCTCTTCTCCCCTTCATCCCTCCCTCCCTCTCTCCCTCCTTCCTTTCTTCCTTCCCTCCACTTGTTTGTTTTTTGAGACAGGATCCCGGCTGTCCTGGAACTCTTTCTGTAGACCAGGCTGGCCTTGAACTCAGAGACCCACCTGCCTCTGTCTCCCGAGTGCTGGGATTAAAGGTGTGCAGCGTTCAGCTCCTTTTCTGTTTTATGAAGTAACTTTAGAAATATTGATGGTAGGTCTTTGAAGGTGTGTTAGAATTCTACTGTGAATCCATCTGGTCTCAGGCTGTTTTAGTTGGGAGAACTTTTATTATTACTTCAATCTCATTGCTGGCTATAGATCTAGTTAAATTATTTATTCCATCTTGGGGTTTAATTTTGGTATATTGTACTCATCTAGAAATTTATTAATTTCTTCTAGACTTTAAATTTTAATCAAATACAGGTATGCCTTTATGGTTTTCTGAATTTCTTTGCTATCTATTGTAATGTTTTCCTTTCCATCCCTCTAATGTACTAATTTGGGTTTCTCTCTTCTTTTTGGTTAATTTGACTAAGCGCTTGCCCATCTTGGGTATCTTCTTAAACAAATCAACACTCCATCGATTTTTTTTTCTATTTGCATTTTAGTCAGTTTCTGCTCTAACAGTATCTCTCCTTATCTACTGCTTTGGGTTTGTTCTGTTTTTGTTTTTCCAAGGCATTAAGTTACACAAGTAAACTTAATTACTTATTTGAGAGTCTCTCCAACATTTTTGTGTAAGGACTTAGCACTAAAAACTTTCCTGTTAAGACTGTCCTCTTTACGGCCTATAGATATTGATATGTTGCATTTTCATACCAATTGAGTGAAAATTCAGTTCTAGGACTTCTGTGAGTCTGTCTGCTTTCATTAGTGACCCGTTGGCCATCAATAGTGCTTTGTTCAGTCCCCATGGGTTTATGTGCATTCTGCAAGTTTTCCTGCTGTTAATATCTGACGTTATTCACCTGTGGTCAGATAGAGTACAGATGCTGTTTCCATAGTCCTTTATCTGCAGAGGCTTGTGTTCTGCCCTAACAGGTGATCCATTGGAGACAGTTCCAAGAGTTACTGAGAAGAATGTGCAGTCTTTAGATGGAAGGCTCTGAAGATAACAGCTAGGTCCATTTGATTTCTGGTATTAATTAACTCTAATGCCTCTCTGTTTATATTTTGTCTGGATGACCTGTGAGAGTGGGGTACTGAGTTCCCCCCATTACTGTGTTGGGGTTAATCTGTGGCTGTACATCCAGTGTGAGTTTTATGAAGCTGGCTGCACCTGTACTTAGTGCATGCATGTTTAGAATTATAAAATCCTCTCGATAGACTGTCCCCTTAAAGAACAAAAGGTGACTATCTTAGGGTTTTACTGCTGTGTACAGATACCATGACCAAGGCAACTCTTATAAGAACAACATTTAATTGAGGCTGGCTTACAGGTTCAGAGGTTCAGTCCATTATCATCAAGATGGGAACATGGGAGCATCCAGGCAGGCATGATGCAAGCAGAGCTGAGAGTTCTACATCTTCATCTGAAGGCTGCTAGCAGAAACTCACTTCCAGGCAGCTAGGATGAGGGTCTTAAAGCCCACACCCACGGTGACACACCTACTCCAACAAGGCCACACCTACACCAATAGGGCCACACCTTCTAAAAGTATCACTCCCTGGGCTAAACATATACAAACCATCACAGTGACCCTCGGACAGTTCCAAGAGCTACTGAGAAGAATGTGCACTGTCTGAGTAGTTTTGGTTTTAAGTCTATTGTGCTGGATATTTGAATACTTGTGGCTGCTTGTATACTCATTTCACATGCACAGAATACACTTTTCTATTCTTTTACCCCAAGGTGGCATCTATCTTTGACCATGAGATGGTTCTTGGAGGCAGAAAACAGATAGATTAGATTGTTACATTAGATAGATAGATACATTAGACTGTTTCTTAATCTAATCTGCTAGTCTGTGTCCTTTCTAGAGGACTGGAGTTTGGTTTCCAGCATCCATATCAGGTGACTTGCAAACACATAACTCAACTCCAAGGGGATCCTATGGTCATGTATGGCCTCCAAGGGCCCCTGAACTCACATGCACACAGTCACATATAATACACACCTATTAAAAATAAAGTTTTGAAATATTCAAAATTACAAAATTATTATTGACAGATGTATATAAGTTTCTCTCACTTTGTCAGTTTGGTGGCATTTGTCCTCTTTCTTATCCTTTGTTTTCCCTGTGGCTTCCTGCATGTGTTTAACCTCCTATTTGGTCCAAAGAATTCCACCTGGTACCCTCCGTAGCGTTGGCTTGGTGGTGACAAATTCCTTAAGCCTGTTTTTATCACGGAAAGCTTTTTTTTTTCCTCTCCTTCACTTATAAAACACAGGTTTTATGCGTATTTTCTGTTGCAGTGTATAATTTTGCAACATGTGGATTATATCTCTCCAAACACTTCTGGCTGTATTTGAAAGTGTCTGTTGGACAATGGGATGTTATTCTTATAGCCTCACGTTGACATGTGACCTGGCTCTTTCTTCTTACAGTCTTTAATACCTTTCTTTATTCTAGACTTTTAGTGTTTTAACTATGTGGTGATTAGACTATGCTTGGCCCATGGGAAGTGGCACTACTAGGGTGTGTGGCCTCGTTGGAGGAAGTGTATCACTGTCAGAGGGGACTTGGAAGTCCTTTGCTTAAGCTCTTTCCAGTGTAGAAGAGAGACCCTCCTCCTGGCTGCCTGAAGAAGATAGTCCTCTCCTGGTTTCCTTTGGATCAAGTTCTCTAACACCATGTCTGTCTGAACACTACCATGCTACTATGATGATACTGGACTGAAGCTCTGTAAGCTAGCCCAAATTAAATGCTGTCCTTTATAAGAGTTACCTTGGTCATGATGTCTGTTCACAGCAGTAAAATCCTAACTAAGACAAACTATAATATGCCATGAGAAGTTTTTTTCCTAATCCTGTCTACTGTGTGTTCTGTAGGCCTCTTGTATCTGCATGGGCATCTCTTAAGAGTTGGGAAGTTTTCTTCTATGATTTTACAGAAAATGTTTTTTCTTCACCTGGAATTCTTTTCCTTCTTCTAAGCTCAGAAGCCATAGATTTTTTTTCATGGTATTCCAAAGGTCTTACATAGGTTTTTGTTTGTTTGTTTGTTAATCATTTTCCTTGGTAGAACTGTGTAGTTCTTCTTTTCTTGTCTTCAAGCCCTGATCCTCTCCCTTCACGTTGGTGAGCCTTCTCACTGAGCCTTTATTTGACCCTTCCCTTTGGGCTTTCCTCGTTATTTGTCTTTATTGAAGTCTCTTTTCATACTCTAAATTTCTTGGTTCCTTCAGTTGTTGGTGATTTCTTGGCCTTTAATCAATTTGTCCCTGTCCTCTCTAAGTTCATGCATGTTCCCCCCCCCATGCCTTCTTTGAAGTCTTTAAACTCTTTGAACATGTTTAACATGTCTAATTGTTCTTTTGAACTCTATGTCTTGAAATTCATCTAAATTTTTCTTCTTGGGGAAGAAGAATTACTGTGGTATAGTTGATGTGAAAGGAAGAAAACTATTTTTTTTCATTACTTGTGTTTTTTCCATGGGACTTGGGCATCTGGGGTCAGGGTGTTTGTTATGTTGTTTGTGAAGCGTTTTTATCCTATTGGCCTGAGGTTCCATTGGGCTAGGGGTCTTGGATGGAGTCCTGGGGGGCACAGAGCCATGTGTGAAGAGTGTCTTTTGCCAGGGCCACAGGTATTGGAGTTCCAGGAGAGGTTCCTGGGATAAACAAAGAGGGGAGTATATAGTTGGTCAGAGAGGCTATCCCTCACCAGGGCCATGTGAAGCTGAGCATCAGGGAATGTTCCAGAGATAGAGGCATGCAGGTGGCCCTGGGTGTGGGGATGGGGCAGTATCCCTTCTAAGTGTCATATGGAGAAGTCTGGCATGGCAAGTTCCAAAGGCACAGGTATCAGAGTTTTTTAAAAGACAGTTACAAGAATAAGGATATAAGTTATAATAATATAAGATCATAATCATTATTAGTGTAGTGTTGAGACAACAGGATCAAAAGTGCACATCCTGTACCACTCAAAGCTCTTCTACTTTCTCCTCAGAGCATCTCACCACCAAGAAAACCATGGTGAAGAGATGAGAGGTAACCCTGACCACATCCCACAGCTGGTAGTGGACCAAGTCCAAATCTAAAGCATTGTATGAGGTGGGAGAGCTCATGACTCTCCTACATTTCCATAGTTCTCTATAAATTATGAAGCATTTCCACATTTGTAATCCACAGACACACATATACAAATTGACACACCTCCTCCAACTAGGCCACGCCTTCTAATCCTTTCCAAACAGTTCCACTGGGGATAGGGGTTGTGGATACCAAGTATTCAAACTTATTGCTATAATATAGCATGATGGCTTAAATCTGAGATGTTTTTTACAGACTTCTATGTTGGGGCCTTGCTTGGCATGTAAGGTGACTGGATCCTGGGGTTCTGAGGTACTCAGTGGGTGAGGGAATCTACTAACGGAATCAGGGTGAGGGATTCATAATATGACCGCATTAGTGGGAGGCAGGCTCAATTGTAGGAAGTAGGTTATAGGAGTGTGTGTTCCATAAAGATGAATCTTGACCCTGACCCCGCTCCCTCCCTCTCTGTTTTCTGTCCACTGTGAAGTGAGATGCTTTGTTCTGTCATATACTCTGGGTTGTAATGCCCAGCCTCACTTCAGACCCACAGCAATGACCATCGGCTGAGTCTCTTGACACCATGAGACAAATTGAGCTTTCTTCCTTTCAGTATTCTCCTAGTGTTTGTCACAGGGGCAAAGAGGCTGGTACATGTGACCATCCTGGACTCTGCTTTTCTTACTGCCAAGAGTGGATGCTTCTAAGATGCCAAAGCTTTTACGTTCAGACTCCATTTTAGAGAACCTGACTGTACTGGCTAGTTTTGTGTCAACTTGACACAGGCTGGAGTTATCACAGAGAAAAGAGCTTCATTCAGTATGGAAATGTAAGCTGAAATAACCCTTTCCTCCCCAACTTGCTTCTTGGTCATGATGTTTGTGCAGGAATAGAAACCCTGACTAAGACACTGACCTAAGTTTGAACTCAGGTAAACTAATAGGCTGGTACCTAGCATTAGTTTCTAAGTTGCTCCCCAACAAAACCCAAGCCTAGCTCTAGTCTCTAGGCTAATCCCCAACAAGAACATAGTTTCCAGGTTACACCCTCAATAAGACCAGTGTCTTTAGGTTATTCCCCCAACAAACCTGCACCCCCAGGTTAAAAACCCACCCCATGCATAGCGACTACCAATGTAGAAGTTAAGTTTATGATATGACTCCCAGTACCAGCCAATTATGTTAGAGGCTGCAGTAACTTTCCAATTAGATGTTTGCACACGTATTGCCTGCTTGCTGCTAACTCTAAAGTCTTGCCCTGGAAGACATTCAGAACTCCACTACCACCAAAACCATCCTGTGTGACGGTGGTGCTTTGGGAGGCTTGAGCTAGCTCGAATAGAATAAAGACTCTGCTGTGAGTTATATCAGATCGGCTCCTCCCCTATGTGGTTTTTCAGATCACTAACATTTCCCTAGCACAACACTTCCACCTTTTGGTTTTTGTTAATGGATTGCCTGAGCTTAACTTCTGGTATCTGTTTGACAGAAGTGTATAGCTACAGATGTGTGTGTGCCCTCAGTTAAATTGCCTTCATCTGTTTTGTTTTGCTTCCAAGTCTGATTCCCAAGACATACTATTGTCTGCAGTATCCATATCTTCAGATCTACAGCATGTCTGGCTACAGAAACCCATTCAGAGTTCAAGGAATCTCAAAGACTGCCTGACTTTTTCTTTCACATCTCTTTGGCACACATAGGTCAGAGGCATGATGGAGAGTTTGGATACTTGAGCATAATCATGTCTCTCCTCCTAGATGTCTGGTGAGCTTACCAAGGCTCCCTAAGGTTGCCATACTTCCTACATCTCTCTGTCCGGTTCCTGGCTATTCCACTGGTCTATCCTTGCCCCAACTAGAACCATGGTCCCATTCTAGGTAATCCCACAGCTTTCCTTTGCCAGAAGGTCTGTGACTGTCACCAACAAAGTTGCCAGGCATGGGAGTCTGTGCTTCTTCATCAACCATTTCCACCCCTCTGGCACCAAAGCTGCAGGTTTGAGGGATTTATAATCCCTGATTGTTTCCGTCTTTTTTCTTTCTTTCTTTCTTTCTTTCTTTCTTTCTTTCTTTCTTTCTTTCTTTCTTTCTTTCTTTCTTTCTTTTTTTTAAAGATTTATTTATTTAGTGTATTCACCATTGCTCTCTTCAGATACACCAGAAGAGGGCATCAGACCCCATTGCAGATGGTTGTGAGCCACCACATGGCTGCTGGAAATTGAACTTAGGACCTCTGGAAGAGCAGTCAATGCTCTTAACTACTGAGCCATCTCTCCAGCCCCGACTGTCTCAGTCTTGGAGAAGAGATTCCAGGTGGGTGCAGTGCCAGGTGAGACTGCTAGACATTGTGCTCTGTGCTTTTCATGATTGACCAAGTCTCCAGTTAGTGTGAAGCTTTGTGTAGCTGACTTGACTCTTGAAAATGCTGTCCCCATTACTGGAGCTGCTCAGTCATCCATCCTGGGCAGTTCTGCCTCCAGTGACTTTTAATGATTCACAGTTAAAGATGGCCAATCACAGGAAACCTGAAGAGATTTCTCAAGAACCTTCTAATGACCCCCTCAACCTGCAGACTCAGCTCCTCATAGAGAGCAAGAGAAGGTGGGGCTAAGGATTCCTGGGAAACCTACCCACCACCCATCTGGGTCTCTGTCCATCTATATGTGCACCCTCCACAATACATTCATAGATCATCTATCCATTCATGCAGCCGTCTGCCAATCTGTGTATTCATGTATTTCTTCATACACCCACCCACCAATCCATCCATTCATGTTCCTGTCTATCCACTATATCTTTCTACCAATCTATTCATGCATGCACTTGTGTATCTATCTGTTCATGTATCTACCCACCAATACATGCTTGCAGGTATATACCCACCCATGCAGCTACCTTATATCCACCTACCAATCCACGCATGTATCCATCCACAACCCCATTTATCTATGCATGCCTCTGCCCACACAGCCATCTGCGACCCTATGCCTCCATGTAGTTGTCTGCAGACAGCTATCCCTTAAGCCCTAGAAGGCTCCTCTCCACTGTCCCTCTTGCCCAGCATCCATGCAACAGGGATTCACTCTGGCCACAGGGGTCTCAGGGACCCTGCATCACTCAGATGCTGTCTATTCTAATTCCCCTTCAACCTTAGCTGTTGAATAATGTGTGAGTCGACCCCTGGCTCCAGCCAGGTTGTTCAAGTTATCTGAACCCGTTTCCCCATTTTCAGTTAAGGACACTCCTCACAGGGTTTTGAGGCTTACATTGGTACAAATATTTTGGTTTCTGTCTGGTTCTCCATGTTCCTAAACTGGACAAGATCCCATGTGTTTAAGGTGAGGTGAGTGTAGACCCCATGTCCCTAAATGAGCCCATGGAGAGGACAATCACCAGGTGGATGGACCACATTCTACTTTTTAGGATCCACCCGCCTTCACAGTCAATCACCCTTTTATGGTGCACATTTTGAGCAGCTTCCCTGTACATCAAGAGGCTTTCCAGTGCTGGAGTGAGTAAAGAAACAGCAAGTTGCAATCAAGAGCTTGAGTTCTGCTTTACAACAAGTGGTAGCAGAGGATGAAGGTATCTCCCAGGTCTTAATAGTTACTAGACAGTCATGAGTTCTGAAGACATATGGCTACTTTTGCCTGGGTTAGAGCCCTTAGTTCAGCTTTCTGGACTAAAGTTCCTGACAGCAAAGCAGTTGCTCAAATAACAGAGTCTAAGTCCATTATTGCCACCCTTGCAATAATACTGCCCGTCTGAGGTTGGGTTAGGTGCCAGGTTGGCAGATGATGGGTTATATCTTATGTGAGAGAGATTCACAGGTAGAGTCTGAAAATGCACCAGTCTGGCATTGGAGAGCCACCAGCTGGGTGGATACTTGAGGGTCTCTTCAATAGCACGGGGGTGGGAATAACAAGCTCCTGCTCCATGGTTATTTTGTCAGCACCCTTAACTAGCAGGGCAGTGGCAACTATGATCCAGAGGCAGGCTGGCCATCCTTGGGCCACCAGGTCCAGATTCTTAGATAAATAAGCCACAGGTCTTTTCTATGGTTCCAAAGTTTAGGTGAGCACCCCCTTTGTTACTCCCTTTCTCCCATCCACATAGAGGTAGAAAGGTTTGTGAATGTTGGGAAGGGTCACAGCCTGCACCTCCAGTATGACTCTTCTTAGAGTCTTAAAAGTCATGTCTATCTCAGAGGTCAGTCCATTCTCTTCTTGGTCCCTGGTAGCCACATCTAATGGTTTGGCTATCTCAGTGAACCCTGGTACCCAAAGTCTACAAAACCCAGTAGATCCCAGCTTGTCCTGCCTTCAGGTTGATGGTACTAAAATGCTAAGGATGGTTTGATTTGGGGGAGTCCAACAGCATGCATTGGCCAGCCCCCCTTGAATATGTACCCAAGATAGGTGACCTCAAGTTGACGAAGCTGGGCCTTCTTAGCAGAGACACTCAGTAGCCAAGTTGACTCCGCTCCTGTAGCAGTTCTTTGTGGCCTCCTGGCCTGCTTCCAAGTCGAGGGCCCTCTCCATGGTACATTCTGGGGCACAGTTATTTGGAGGTGTGCCTGTTGGTACTCACCCAAGCCCTCATGCAGTGCCTTGGGCTCTTGAATTCTTGAGGAGGCGTGTCCAAGTCAGTTGTCCCTAGAAGCCTCTCTCAAAGTCTTGCCATTCAAAGGCAAATGGGGGCTGACTTTCGGGTGCCAGAGGCAAGCTGCAAAGCCATCCAGTGGCTGAAGCTTCCAACGGATGCTAGGAGCAGCTTGGTTAACAGAAGCCAGGTTCACGGCTGACTGATGCTCTCTGATTTCTGAGTCAAAAAGACCCAGAGCCTCTCCTCCTTACTTTCAGCAATGTTAAAATTCCAGTCGGGTCAAGTCAAAGGAAAGGCTGCAGTGGCATCAGCCTGGATTTGATTGGGCCACCCATTTGCTCCCGGAACCAATTTCTGGTTCGTTCCTTCTCTCTCCTCTGTCATGAAAAGGACCTGGAGCAGTTGCTAGCAGTCATCCCAGGTGGGCAGGTGAGTCAGCACGATTGAATCTAGAAGACCCGTGAGAGCTGAAGGTCTTTCTAACAATGGGGAGTTCTGCAACTTCCAATTGTAAGGCTCATTACCGGCAAATGACACATATGTCATGAACTGTCTCCCCTGAGCTTCTGGGGGTCTTGTAGCTTGGAGGGGTAAGGCCGTAGTAGAGTTGGCCCTCTGGGCAGTAGGGACCAGAGTATGAGGTGGACTCCAAGTGGAGTCAGGAGAGTCAGGGAGAGTCAGGGAGAGTCAGGGATGCTCCTCTCTCCACCTGTGCTGGCTGGACAGAGGTGGCAGCAGCAGCAGGAACATAAGGAGGGGGATAGAGATCCTCCTCAGGAGCAGAAAAGGGGGAGCAAGGCAGGGGGTGAGGCTGACCCTCCTTTAGAAGAAGTTTTGGGAGCAGCAAGGCCCATAGCACTTGTTCTGATGGCCCCAGGCCTCATAAACTAAATTGTTGCCTTGTAAATGATGGGGGGATGAATAGTCTCCTCCTCCTCAGGCCGTAGGTGGGCCATTTATCCCTGCAAAAGACCGTTAGTTTTTAGTGACAAACAACCAGACTGGAGTCTTCTACAACTTGGCAAAAGTCCCTAAAATGGTTCAGGACCAAGCCCACTGGGGTGCTTTGTGCCTGTCCCATTCATAGGGATCAAAGAAAAATTAGAACAAGAGGACAAAAATCACAGAGCACACCTAGACACAGAAGGACATCCCCAGGAAAACAAAAACCCAAAGGCTGTTTCAGACGGTCTTCCTCCCTGTGCATGGGAGGCCCATAGACCCACAGCCAGCTCAGAATCCAGATGAGAATAGCAAGTTCTCCAGCTTCTGGTATGTTGGGGCCTCCCAGCTCTCTGTCGCCACTGGACCACCTGCAGTTATCTGCCAAACTCGCCTTACTGTCTATACTAATCGCTGTCTTTCAAAGCCCAGATCTACCGGTGGAAATCTTCAGATGTGCCGGAGCTGCTCTGCTGTCGCTGCGTCTCCACTGCCTGCTGAGAAGACCATTTGATGTCCCAGAACACAGCATCCTTTGGACCCACCTACGGACATTCACCTGTGCCTTGATCCTTGGACCCGCCTACGGACATTCACCTGTGCCTTCAAAGACTGGGAATGGAGACTGGAGTTTTTCTCCCCAAGCTATATAAACTGAGTTCCTTCAGTAAACTTTGAGCCTCGATCAGAATATTTTTGTCCTGGCTTCCAAATTTCTCTCGCACATTCCATTTCAGCCCAGTCTGTCTCTCAGGATGAACTCAGACCGGATTAAAGTGAGTTTTGCTGCAGGCAGAAACTCACACTGGTAGAGTGTCAGGAGCATCCTCCTTTGAGTCCGCTTTGTCCCTCTCGGTCTCCAGATTAAACCCAAAACAGAATTAAACCTGAAACAGGGACACAGATACAGAAAAGATAAAAGACAATTGGGGTCCCAGACTTACCAAGGAAAAACACTCCACTATTTGGGTCAGGGAGGGGGGTAGTCTCCAGCAAATCCCAGACAAGCCCCCAAATGTAAGGTCCGTGATTTGCTGAAGAATAATAGCCCAGTCTAAAATAGTATATAAACACAAAGAGTTTTATTCTGCAGAGGTCCAGCATGCTGGGGTCTCCCATTACCAAAGTAGAGAGACAATCAAGTGAGCTTGAAGACTCATTTTAAAACACATTGAAATTCCAGGGTAGGAGACCTTTATCTTACTCTGTCTCTAGGTCTTTCAGAACCATTATGGGGTGTGAAGGGTGGAGCCTGGCCTTTCTTTCTATTAGTAACTGATTTGCTTGGGCTTGCCTGGACTTGCCCAGTTCTTAACCCTAGTCTTAACTGATAATTTGAAGTCCGTCATGGAATCAGCTTAACCTTCTCAAGTTTAGGGGACGTGTCTGGGGTTCCAGTTCTGGGCTCTCAGGTTTTGGTTTGGGACCCAGGACAAGGAGATTTTTCTGCTGGCGTGTAGAAGCCAAGAGTCCTTATTAATCAAGAGCAAGGAAGGTTTTTCCACTCTTCCAGTTCCCAGCAGAACTTGGCCCTTCTGGTTCTGTTCTGGTTCTATCAGGGTTGATCTGGAACTTTTAGCTCTTCCAGGCTAGGGGCTCTGTTCTCAGCTGTACCTGTACCCTTTTTGCAAGCCTCCCCGTGACTTTTCACCACGCTGAGTCGTGATGTCCCAGCCCAGTTGGCCCAACAGGAAAGCAGGCCACTTGAAGCCCCTGCACAGCTTCACAAAGACAGAGGTGCTGAGCGAAGGCACCTTGAACCTTAGTGGGGGGGCTTACAGAGAGCGCGTTGTGCGCATGCTCCCGGAACAGTCACCTTTTGTATGGTCTTAATGTAAAAGTTTCATTTAAAAGACGCCAGCTGTGGCCCTAGCCAGGTTTATTCAGATGGGACCTTCACTGGGTCAACTTAATACTTAACTACAGCTTATTATCCCATCAGTCTTCAGGGACAACCCATGATCTAATTGCCCAGCATTTATGTTGCTTGGTAACCACAAATAGAGAATAATAGTCCTTAA
The DNA here is from genome assembly GCF_900095145.1 of Mus pahari. Taxonomy (NCBI): domain Eukaryota; kingdom Metazoa; phylum Chordata; class Mammalia; order Rodentia; family Muridae; genus Mus; species Mus pahari. The sequence goes on from NC_034596.1 coordinate 99,935,117, forward strand.
AGGGGCAGTGTGGAATTTCGTGCCCCTGCCGCGAAGCACACTTCATTTCCCACAGCACCCTGTGTTTTTTAATTCAGTGAGTAAAAATGTGTAATGAATAATTAATTATGTGCTTGGAGGCACAATAGCTGCCTACTTTTGAATATTCATCAGTGGCATTATTAATTCACTAGAAATCCCGGGGAGGAACGGGACAGGCTTTTAGCCTAGCTGGAGGACTTAAAGATAATGCTTTGCGCGAGACAAACTTTTTAAAGCTCACTTTTCTTGGGACACATTTTCTGGGTAATTTTCCCTCTCTTAGGAACATTTTGTCATCCCTCCTGATTCCTGCGCAGCTGCGGGGGATGGGTATGAGTGGGAATCAGATGCCACCTGTGACCACAAACCAGCCTGGCTCACACTTGCAAGGTTCATTAACAAGCAAGCCCCAAGAATCCTCCCGCAGCTCTGCCATTGCTGATGCATTTGTGGCCTGGCCAGACAAGTGCAGAGAGCTTTATGGCAACTTGAACTTTCTGGGCATGGGACCCTCACCTTGCCCACTTTGGGATGGGCTTCGGGGACTAGCTGTGCAGCCTCCCACCAACTTTCTAGGCTGCTGGTTGGAGTCAGGCTGGTAAGCTAGGCCTGTGGGGATCGCAGGTGTCCTAGATTGCCCACTCCTCCCTTCTCCCTTCTCTGTGTTTCCACTGTGGGAGGCAACTTGGTCTCGGGTAGAAGACTACACTTCCCAGCCTCCTTCGCAGCTAGATGTAGTCATGTGACATTGTGGCCAATGAGGTGCGTGCAGAAGTTGATGGACAAACCTGTGGAATCTTTTTTAAAGGCCAGTGGGAAAGGGAACCTGTTTGACCTTCACCCTTCTTTCCCTCCTACAGCCTGGGCTGCAGATGAGGTGGCCGAAGCTTGACAGTTATCTTAGATCACAAGGTAACTGAGAATGAAAACAAGGAGTTTAGAGGTAAGAAAGATAGCCAGGATCCCCCGGGAGTACAAAACTGCCTCTCCATCCTGGCTGTGCCTCCCTCGAACCGGAGAGGAAGATCCCGGTGGGTTTAATCTGGATTATTCTGGACTCCCATCAAGCAACTTGGAACCCCATTTTCATGGAGGTGCTTGCCCTCCTCAAAGGACTGTCTTGGGCCCTATCTTTTTTTAGTTTCCTCAGCACCTGCTCTGTTGGGGCTGAAAGTTCTTTGAAAAATTCATCTCTTGAATAATGAAACAACGGCCTGAGGGAGGAACGTGGAAATAGACGGTTTACAGTCAAAGCCCAGAAGGAGGCTGCAGACTTCTTGAGTCTCCCAAGGACCTGCCGGTCTTCACTGGGAAAGGAAGGATTGTCCACCTGGCACAGCATCTCATCTCTACAACCGAAGGTTGAAGTCCCTAATGCTGACCTTTAAATAGCGGATGTGTGGATCATTTCAATATGACTGGACTCTGAAAGATGGCTTTCATCCTGTCTGGGATACTAGATTGCACCCATGCTTTATCCAGCATGAGGGAGCAGAGAACTTCCTGGGAGAAGACAGACCTTGGCTTCGTGAGCAGGACATGTGGAAACCGGAGCTTTGCCGGGCGGGTCTGAGGGACAAGGCAGGCTAGCCACCTGAACAGTGAACTTGAGTGATTGCATAGACCAATTATGGCTACAACAGCGCTCTGTAGCTACTTCCTGTTTTGTTACCACCCTGCAAGAGGCTCGACTTCTCTGGGTTCTGGGCAGTTTGTGGCTTCCAGGGTGAGCATTCCAAGAAGGAAACTAGCTTCCGGACTTCTATTTGTCCCTGCAGGCGAGGTGACTCAAAGTCTCCTTTCAACACCCATTCTTCATTTTCTTGCTGGGGCCTGGAAGTTTATTGTCCTTTCCCACCAAGACGGGGAGGGGGGGGGGATGGTCACATAGAACAGTTACACATTCCCCTGACAGGTCTTCTAGCTCTTGCATCCTTGTTAAAGCCCTGAATTCTCTACATTTGATCCAGGAAGGCACTGCCTGTCAATAGGCATCAGATGCTGCAGTGGGCTGACCCTTTCTCAGTGGGTTGGGTCATTTGTGACTGGGCCACTGTTTTTAGTCATTGGCAGTTTTTCATCTCAAGCCCCTTCAACCCTCTTCTTCTTTGTCTTGAGACTGATCCCATGGTCTTGGAAATCTCCGAGCCAATGGTGGGTCAGCATTCCAGATTCCCCTGCACCCCCCTTCCCCTAAGAATTCCATGGACTGGCCATGCCTGGGTTTATCAGAGGGCCCAGCAGAATTCAGCTTGGGTCCCCAACCCACAGCACATGTATTTCTAGATTCCTTCCTTGCTTGCTCTATTCCCCCACTTCCTCTCCTGGGCTTCCTGGAAGTGCCTCCAGAGTGAGCTACTGGCAACAGTGACCTTATATTGAGATCTGTTCTGTCTATTAGTAGGGGCTCTCTAGAGGAACAGAAGTAATAGGGTGAATATATATCAAGAGGGGGTATATTAGATTGGCTTCCATGATGTAGTAGTCCAACAATGGCTGTCATCATGTCAGAGAGACTGAGACCCAGTGGCTATTCTGTCCTCGAGGCTGGATGCCCCAGCAGTTCTTATCTGGTATTGGAGGCCTGGTGGGTTCCTCGAGAGCCCCTGGTCTTCTATAGTGGAAGGCTGAGGAAGTGGAGTTCCCATGTCAGCGGAGGATGGTGGCGGCTGTGGCGGTGGCAGTGGCATCAGCAGGGTAGCCGCATCCACAGTGAGGTCTGTCTTTCCACTGTGTGGGTTCCAGGGATCGGATGTCAGTCGTCAGGCTTGATAGCAGGTGCTTTACACTCTAACCCATCTCACCGACCCCAAGATTAATTCTCTATGAAAAAGAAACAATATACAAATGTACTCAAATCTCCAACAGACTCGACGTTGTATACATACCAAAGAATTCTATGAATAAATGTATTGGTGATTTATTACCAGTAAATTTTTATTTGAATATTTTATATACCTATGCAAAAATAAATTTCCTGTGTAAAAAAGGAGTCACAGCTGGAAAAAGTGTGAGAAACTCTAGCTTAAATCTTCACCAGTTTCCTTAGCCAAGACATGCCGTTCCGTCCAGGATATTCAGTGCACAGAATAAAATCAAGGAAAATGTTCTTGCCTTCTGTCCTTAGTCCATTTGAGACAGAAAGTGATTTTTATAGGTATCTTTAATTCCTGGAAGCATAACATTTAGTGCCAATTTAACTAAGTAAGAAAGCAAGGAAATTCAGTCTTTGAGATCTGCCCCCCCTTCTCTGCTTCAAGGAGGAGTGGAGGAGGCATGAATAATAAATATGTAGATAAGAGAATAAAACTGGGAAATCAATTTACTGCAAAGTATTTGCATATTTTATTAAAAGAAACTGTGTCTGAGATCCATAACAGGGCGTGATGATTTCTGTTTTGATTTGATTTGTGTGCGCCACGCCTGTGGGAAAAGTGACAGGGTGCAGTCATGTAAGCAGGAGAGGTTTTTTTTTTTTTTTTTTTTTTAAATTTCATTGATGGTAAACGGGTACATTAGTCTTCTGAGGGACTGGGATGCACATACTGACCCCTTATTTCGCAGAAAACAGATCTGGAGAAGCTCTGTGGGCTTTCAGAAAAACAGAGGTTCTTTTGCAAGAAGCAAACTGTCCTGAAATGGAACAGGAGAGAAGGAGAAAGTCCATCCCATCCCGACCTCTGTGTCTCAAAGTTAAGACAAGAAGCCCAGTCTCCTCTTGGTTCTATAAAAACACACATAGAGACAGACACGTGCACAGCTCCACATAGTTGACAATTATTTTGACAGAGACAGAGGGGAAGAAACAGTTTGTTGAATATACACAAGACACCCCCAGCCCTCCCTCTCCTCACTCCAAGAATGAGTTGCCACTAACAAATCTTTTTTGAGTGAAGGGTAGGGGAATTTGTGATTTCTTTTTTCTTTCTCTGTCACATAAAAATGCTCTAAAAGCCAGGTCCTTCTGGCCATCTCTGTTTGCTTGACAATGGCTGAAGCTTAGGAGTAACTTCCATGAACACGGAATGCTGGGCTGAATTGGGACTTCAAAGCTTTGGTTTCCTCTCCGGAATCAGTGCCCTGGAAGACCCATGGTTTTAGGACCCTTGATCTTAGGAGTTCAGTGAGGGTCTGAAGGTCCTAGGTCCCATCCTTCAGCTCAGAGCACAGTGGAGCCCCCTGATGGCCAGGGCAGCAGAGTGCTGTTTGAGGGGCGTGGTGTAGCTGTTTGGCTCATTTGGGCGTGGCTTATTCCAGACGGAGAAGATTGGCTGATAGAGCGAGCGGGATCTGCTGTCAGCTAGCTAGCCATAGGACTTTGGCGATCTGTTCTAGCCGGCAGCTCATTCATTAGTGCTTTATCCGGTCAGTGGTCTAGCACACATCTCCAGTTAGAGATCACATTGGGCACTGAGAGTAAACTCTGCCCTGGCTGTACTGGACCCTTGCCAGCCTGACTCCTACATTTGTAGACATGGTTTTGAAGGTTGAGTCACGGCCAGCTGTGCACAGCCATGGAATTAACTAACTTTCCTCACACACACTTACCAGAGGGATGTAAAGGCAGAGGATGGAAGTCAACAGGCACACACACACACACACACACACACACACACACACACACACACACACGGGCACGCTCGCAGAGAAAGAACCTGTCAATCAAAATACTGCCCCTCCCTTAAACAAGGGCAAGTTACAAGAGTTCAGCCAATCAGATTCTCTCCTGAGATTCCTGTGCAGAAGTAAGAGGCTAACTCCTCCATGGATTCCAGAAAGGGGTGGGGGTTGTGTGTGATGCTGCGTGGTCTTTTCTCTCTGTATCTCTCAAGGCCACAGCAGATAGCACCAGAGAGGAAAGATTTATTTTCACTGTTTCTGAGAGTTCCTGTTCAGGACGGCAGAGAAGGTAGACTGGAGATATTGGTGTATGGCGGTGGGAACTGGTGGTGATGGGTTGTTCACATGGCGACAGGCAGGAAGCAGAGACCACAGCTGAAGACAGTCCTGATATCACCTTCAAAGACCCACCCCTAATGACTTATTTTAATCAGCCTTCAAAATAGTGCCCCGTAGCTGGAGATAAAGCATTCAAAATATGAGCCCGTGGTGGGGCTGTAGCTCAGTGGCAGAATGTTGCTTAGCATACACAAAACCCTTGGGTTCAGCATCATGTCACTTGAGAGTCGGGGAACGTGTTTACAACCTCAGGACTTGAGAGCTGGGGTGGGAAGATCAGGAGTTCAAGGCCATACTTAGTCACATAATGAGTTTGAGGTCAGCTTAGGATACCTGAGAGCCTGTCAAAAATGAAGAAAGAGCCAATGGGAGACATGTTTGTTGGATTCACCACAGCCTTTGTTATGTGGCCTCTGAGAACCGTTGTTTCTCAGTTAGCTACAGTTTCCGCATCTGAACCACCCACGCTAATGTGCTGGCCCAGTGGCCCAGGAACTGGCAGCTTGCATCTGTGATAGCTGTCAGCTCTGTGCCAGGCCATTGTGATGTGGCTACTCCTCAGGGACAGTACAGCATGGGAGGGTGTCGGCTGGTCCTGCTGAGTGTCCCCGGCTGGTTTTCTCAGTGGCTCCATTTTAAACATGCCAGCTGTGGAGAGTGTCCAGGGGGGAGCATGTGGCTGAATCCATGGCTTCCCACGCTGACCTTAAAAGAAACTTCTAAAAATAGGCCAGGTCAGAGAAGATGCTCCAGACAGGAATGTTTCAAGCTTGACCCAAATCTCTGTGGCCTCCTTTCCCCAAGATCCAGCTCTTCAAAGAGACAGCCCTGCCCAACTTAGCCTTTCTGGCACCTCCCGCCTGTAGTGGGGCCAGAGTCCCTCTGTAACTGGAGCATGCTATCCCTCCAGAAACCACCCTCTGAAGCTGGGCTGGGCTCCATGTCCAGGATCCAGCACTTCCTGCTTCAGTGTGACTTCGTGTAGCCTGATGGGTTCCTACAGGGAGCCTCGTGACTTCCCCAATTGTGCCTAGCGCTGGATGATTTTCTGGGCTAAACATTTCTCCTGGCAGCCCTGGAGACCAGGCAAATTTATTATGTGTAATTATCTCCAGTCCCAAACCCGGCTTCCTGTGCCCTCCCATGTGGGAGCCCAGCCCAATGAGTGACCACATCCATCTTAAGCTGGTTCCTCTGATAGCTAGCCTGCAGATCCCTCTAGGCTCAGCCACTCTCCCCTTCTTCTCCCCTGGATATTCGAAGACAAAACAAAAAATGCCCCCCTTTTTCCCCCTTTCAAGGTAAGGACAAGAAATAAATAGCAGATGGGAAAGAAAGGCATATTTAATTCTTCAGGACAGAGCCCTTGGAGGGAAAGGCAGGCTGCTGAAAAGGAAGTGGCCCATCATCGGCCCACCTACTGTCTCCCGTTTCCAGTTCCTGCCTTGTGCAGTATGCTACCAGCACAGCTGCACAGGGCACACTTCAAAATGGCTTGCCTAAAATTCTACAGCTGAGACTCTAAGATGAGAACTGTGCACTTCAGACAGATCCTGTACCTTTTCTGGGATATTTCTTGGTGGGGGCGCGGTGGTGGTGGCGATGGTGGTGGTGGCGATGGTGGTGGTGAGGCCCCCCTCCTGTCCATGCTGCATGGGCATTTCAAAAGCAGGTGATGAGCTGGGAGGTTGGTTGAGTCACCAAAATGCTTACCATGCAAAGACAAGGATCAGAATCCCCAAGCCCCCAGCATGTGGTGCCCAGTTGTAATCCAGGCACCAGGGAGGCAGAAATGAGCAGGCCTATGGGGTGGACTAGCCAGCCAGCCCAGCCCATTTGGCCAGTGGGAGACCCTGTCCCAAAAAACAAGGTAGATTGGGCTTGAGGAAAACAGCTGAGGCTGACCAGTCTGTAACTGTGGATCCTTTCCTGCATGTACCCATGCATACGCAGAGTATATACACACATGCACATGTGCACACACATGTGCACATATAACACAGAGTACATGCACACACATGCACACACACAGTGCATGTACAGGCACACACAGTGCACATATGTACACATGTACACTTGAGCACACACATGTACATGCACACACGTTTACACATGTACACTTGAGTACACACACACGTACACACATGCATACACACAGAATGCATGCACAGGTGCACATGTGCACATGAGCACACACACACTTGAGCACATACACACGTGCACACACGCACATGCACACACATGAACACACACACACAGAGCGCAGATGGCAGAGGTACTTTACAGTTACCTTTTAACCCAATGTCAGTGACCCGATGCCTTTGTGATGCAGAGCAGGGAGGGTTCACTCTGCACGATGCCTCAACAGTCTGGTCCAGTGTTGCTGCGTATCCTTAGATCAAAGGCATTTCTGGTAACAGAAGAGGCAGTGTGCTGTTGTGTCTCCCACCCCATGGCCCAGCCCCACAATGTGTTCTTCTTGTCCCCATGGAGGTGACTGAATAGCTGTGTGGTGACATGAGGACTTCTACTGACAGGAAGTCCCTGAAGCTCCTGGTGTTGCACACTTGTGCACACCCACACTGTTGAGTTCATGATTGCATCACGCAGACTCTGAAGGCTGTGAGATGGCACCCGTTTCACAAGGGCCACTGCAGGGGCAGTTCCAACCTCCAAGGAGCAGCACATGCCCTCTTCTAGAGCCTCCTGGCATCTGGGGAGCAGAGCAGTTCTACCCGAAGCCACGCCCAGCCCGGTGACTGACAGGCTGCCTGGAGCCACGCCCAGCCTGGTGAATGACAGGATGCCAGGAGCCTTGAGTGCTTCTGCTTCAGCGTGACTTTGAGAAAATGACTTTATCTCTGAACCAAGGAATGAGGCTGAGACCCTCCCAGAGGGTTACAGGCTGTTTTGATAACTAGAAGGACAAAATTAGGGGAGGCGCTTGAAAGGTCCCAGCATAGGAGCCCAGACTTGCCAGAGCAGCAGAGCCTGGCAAAGCCCTGAAATAAACAGTCTGTCAATCTATCTGTCCTTTGAAGTCCCAGAGACATTATGGAGGGATCTTGGAGGAAAGCGTCCACAGTTTCTACTCTACTCAACTCTTGAACCCCCTGGCCTGAAAGCATTAGAGCCCTAGGGAATGGAAAGGAAGGAGATGGGGCTGGAGAGATGGCTCAGTGGTTAAGAGCACTGACTCTAGAGGAGTCAAGATAAGTTCAATTCCCAGCACCCACATGGTGGCTCACAGCCATCTGTAATGGAATCTGACGCCCTCTTCTGGTGTGTCTGAGGACAGAGATAGTGGACTCATATACATAAAAGAAGTAAATAATTCTTTTTTTAAAAAAAGGAAAGGAAAGAGATGCAGATACAATGGTGTTTAATAATTTTCTCCTTTTAAATCTTTCTTCCTTTCTGTCTGTCTGTCCTTCTGTCCCCCTTTTGTGCTGCAGATATAAAGCATAAGGAAAGCCTCAACCTGAAGATAAAATGCAGCTCTTTGGGTTATATGCCAGTCAAATATAGACTCCCATTGTCTAGCCTCTGCTGTGCTAGCCTCGGCTCTGGCCAGGACCGTTCAGTGGCATTCAGAATCCTCTCAAGTTCCCAGTGTCTTGGGACAGCATCTCTGGTGTGGCTGTAATGATAAGGACATGGGCTATAGCTGGTGACAAGGGATCACTTCAGCTATAAACCCAATGCCCGGTCACCAGGGCACTCAGGCAATGTCTGCAGGTATTTGTGGTTATGGTACTGGGGATGTTCCTGGCATACGGTGGGCAGGGCCAGGACTTGCTGTACACCCTGAGGTCACAGACCAGCCCCCTCCCCTTGTTCTCTAGCCCCAAACTGTTCTCAGTTGTTGAGAGTCATAGCTGGGACTCTCAGTGCATAGGCTGGGGCTGTAGCTCAGTGGATAGATTGCTTACCCAGCACGTGGGAATCCCTGGAGTTGATCCACTGCATTGTGCCATGGTATCCACCTGTAACCCCACCCTGAGAGGTAGAGGGAGGAGCATCAGGAGTCCTAGGCCAGCCTGGGTCACGTGAGATGCTGTCTCAAAAAAAAAAAGAAAAGAAAGGAAGGAAGGGAGGGAGGGAGGGAGGGAGGGAGGGAGGGAGGGAGGAAGGAAGGAAGAAGACAAAAAGGAAAGCAAACCCTTGTCTAGAGCGTCCTGTTTCCCCATGACTTCAGTGTCCTCATCTGTATAGACTGCAGGTGTGGAGTGTCACATGGCTGATGACGCCAATGATCCCTAACAGCACCCGCTGTCTAATTGTCTCTGGTTCCACAGTGACTCAGGCTCTGCAGCCCTGGCTTCCTGTCCCTGCGACACCAAGACCTGTTAATAGCATCTCTAACGCCAGGGCATCATGTGGCAGTCATGATGGGAGACACCAGTGGGAGGCTCTTTGCAGCTACCAGGAAATGTCACCCCAGGGGAGGCAGACACCCTGGGCCCCCACAGCCATCTCTGGTTTGTCTCCTGGATCCTCCTTAAACAAGGAGGCCCTGGGTCCAGCCTTACCCAAACACGTGTGGGATCTGCCTCTTTCTATCTGCTGTTGAGTACAGATCCAGCCGGCCCCTGCAGAATTGAAAGGCCAGGTGCACACAGTAGGTGAAAGGCAAGTACACACAGTAGGTCCTCGTGATGCTATTTCATGTCAGAATCTCCATTCTTCCTCCTTTCATTCTGCCAGCTCGGGGACTTGCACAGCCCCACTGGACTGTCCTGCCGACTCCTTCCTGCTCCCTGTGGTCTTCATTTTTCAGAGTTGGACACCCAGTAGGGCCCGAGCCCCGAGCCCCGAGCCCCGAGCCCTTCCCGTTCTAATTTTATAACGTGGCACATGTCAGTGGAACTCCAGTTGCATAGATTAGCTTTAGAGTTCAGCTTCTATCACCCGTGTCTGTGTCCACCCCATCCCACTTTCATACTGTGGGCGGCCTGGAAGGTCTGCCTCCTGCTCCCTCAGACTAACTGGTGGTCTGGAGCTCTTTCTGCCAGCTTCCTCCCCCCTCTCCCTGCCCAGGTCTGGATGGGCCCAGGGCCATGGCTGGAGGCTCATACTTTCTGTTTTCCTCCTCCTCTTCCTCCTCTTCCTCCTCTTCCTCCTCTTCCTCCTCTTCTTCCTCCTCCTCCTTCTCCTCCTC
>NC_034596.1:99945477-99947090 GCF_900095145.1 Mus pahari
CCCCTCCTCCTTCTTCTCTCACCCTTCTTGGCATCTGTCCTTGTAGCACTCACACTGGCAGACCTGGGCCAGTCAGCGGACACCTCTTCACCTTAGTTTCCTTGTCTATAAAATGGCAAGAGTCTGGTGTGCTGTTCGTGTGGATCAAATCACAAACACACATGCAGGGCTGGGGGTAGAGCTGAGTCAGCCCAGCGCTCGCTAGCAAGCCTAAAGCCCTGGGTGCAGGGGTCCAGTCCCTATCACCTCACAAACCTGTGTGACAAGAGGTGCTTGTCATACTAGCACCCCAGAGGTGGCTCATAACAACCTACAGGTCCAGCCCGGGTGATCTGTGGTGGTTTGAATAAAAAAGTGGCCCCCGTAGGCTCATAGGCATTATAAAGCTGTGTGGCCTTCTTGGAGGATAGGGCTTGAGGTCCCACAGGCTCAAGCCAGGCCCATACACACTCTCTTCCTGCTGCCTTTGAATCCAGATGTAGAATACTCAGCTACGTCTCCATATCTGCATGCATGCCACCAAGCTTCCTGTCATGATGACAATGGTCTAAACCTCTGAATTAATTGTAAGCCAGCCCCAGTTAAATGTTTTCCTTTATAGGAGTTGCTGTCTCTTCACAGCAACAGAACTCGAAGTAAGGTATGATCCAACGCTATCTTCTGAACTCTATGGGCATAACACTCACATGTGGGAAGTCACACACACACACACACACACACACACACTCACACACACTCACTCACACACAGATAAGATACATTGTTAAAGCAAAATCAAACAAATGGAGCTGGTGAGATGACTCACCATTGAGGCTACTCTAAGCAGCCATCTGTTCCCGGATGAACTTCCGGAGTTCTACTTGTTCCTCTATGGCTGAGATGACAGCGCCTCCCTGATGGGAACCCTAGAGTGAGGATTTGCTTGTAAAAATGGCCACAATTGCTCTTCAGTTTCTATCCTGTAATCTGACATTGCTGTTGGTCTCAACGAGTTAGATCCATTTCTCGCTCCCATGAAATTGGTTTAATAGCTGCTTTGACCAATGAAATGCATGCACGTGACTGTACTGGCTCCACGTCTTGACCCGGTATGGCTCCGCATGCTACCCTTTGCTCTATTTGAACCCTGGCTTGGCCACGAACATAGAAGAGAGAACCCAAAGCAATAAGAAGCCATCCGAAGAGATTCTCCTGGGACCACCAAGTCCCAGCCGAGCGCTGCATGCATGATCCAGGCCAGAGAAGCAGACCGTACAGCCCGTCCCAGACGGCTCCCATGAAACCAAAGGTAGAGCGAATGGTTGTTCTGTGAAGCACTGCGTGTGTTTATGGTGGGTGTGTTTGTTACGCACCGGGGGCTGACTGATACATGCGGCACACAGTAAAGGAGGCTAAATGGTCTCAAAGCCGGTCCTCTGGGGGAGACAGAAGGGAGGTGAGAATCCAGAGCAGCCTCGGCTTCCCAGGGAGGTCTGGGAGCCCTGAACAGTTAGGTATCAGATGTCGGGGACCAAAATTTGTGCACATGCAGGAAAGAAGGAAAGAAAGAAAGAAAGAAAGAAAGAAAGAGAGAGAGAGAGAGAGAGAGAGAGAGAGAGAGAGAGAGAGAGAGA
>NC_034596.1:99947138-99958443 GCF_900095145.1 Mus pahari
AGAAAGAAAGAAAGAAAGAAAGAAAGAAAGAAAGAAAGAAAGAAAGAAAGAGAGAAAGAAAGAAAGAAAGAAAGAAAAAAGCTGGGTCTTAGGTTGCTATTTATAGCAAAAAATTTAAACGAGGAAGTTCTGTCAGTTTCCCGAGTTACTGACAGTTGCGGAAATGTTAATAGAAATCTTTATAAGACCGGCCAGATGTTCCATATTAAGCATGCATCTGTTTTATATGAAAGACTTTCTGTCCCCCACCGCCCTCTCTCTCCTCTCGCTTTCCCCTTCTCACCCCTGTCTTGATCCCAGGCACAATCAGGGCCCTCTCTGAGGGTAATTGCTTCAGTTCTGGTTGTATTTAGTTTCTGAATGCCCGTGTCCACGGTGTCAAAAATACACCCCAAAAAATAACCCTGGGAAAGGTTAATGATGGGCTTTCTGGTGTCATATTCTGCACTTGATACGTGGCGGTAATTATTATCATTAGGCCTGCAGGAATGTCTACTTATCTTTCTTAATCACATACTATACAGAAGTGCTTCTGAACACATATCTATTATTTAATCAAAATCTCACACTTATTGGCGTTTGTGCTCTCCCAGGGCTGTGTTTATTTTCTCTTTGCCTGGGGGAGCGTTGCCTCCCAGAAACGAGGGGGCCCTGAGTCCATGCCCACTTTTACCGCTGTCATAGCTTCTGACACTTGGTGCTATTAATATCAGAGACGCCACACACAGGCTCGCATAGCGTTCCGGAAAGAACACTTAGAGTAAGAAATAGAGAGGGAGATGCCTGCCTGCCTGGAGGAGGCGGTCTGACAGGGTGAACCCTTGGAGGGATGAGTCTCCACAGACAGAGCAGACTCGATCAGCAAGGTCATTATGGGGTCTCTGAGGTGTGCCCATTTCTTGCTTTGAGCTGCTAAAGTTGGCTTCTGTGCTTCAGATAGGATGTCTCTCAGGATTTTCTCCTCTGTGTGTGTGTGTGTGTGTGTGTCTGTGTGTTGGTTGTGTGTGCACGCACAGCTTGGTCCTCAGCATGGTGACGTGGTAGCTTCTGCACCATTAAAAAGTGGGAGACATACCAGCTCATACCTGCCTGTAACTCCATTTCAGGGGATGTGACTCTCTCACACATGCATGAAAAACACCAATGTACATAAAATCAAAATAAATAAAAATTTAAAAATCTTAAAAAAAAAAATGAACCTAAGGGCCAGGAGATGTTTCCATTGGTAAAGTGCCTGCCAGGCAAGCTTGAGGATCTGAGTTCAATCCCCAGCACCAATATGAAAGACCTAGAGATGACAGTGATGTGCTCCCAGAAGGCCAGCACTGGGGATGCAGAGCCAGGAGGAGATCTGGTTCTTGTTCATCAGCCAGTCTAGCTGAATTGGCAAGCTTCAGGTTCAGAGGGAGCGAGAGCCTGTCTCAGAAAATACAGTGGGGAATTAATAAAGCAGGACACTGGACATCCACGTCTGGCCTCACATGTGCATGCGTGTGTGTGCATGTGTGTGCGTGTGTGTGTGTGCGCGCCCGCGCGTGTGTGTACGCGTGTGCTGTGTGTGTGTGTACGTGCATGCTCTGTGTGTGTGTACGCGCATGCTGTGTGTATGTGTGTGTGTATGTGTGTGTGTGTGTGTGTGTGTGTACGCGCACGCGCGCGCCTGTGTGTGCTGATGATCTGACATTTTGGTTTCACCATAAAGATTCCACAGCCCAGACTGTATGGGCCAAGACATTGTCCTTGTGTGGTTGCAGTAGCTTAACCGGTGGTGTGGGGTATCCACAGCACACAAGGAACAAAACGCTTAACCCCAGAGGTCCGCCCTACCAGGCATGCCTCCTCGGTCTTCCCACAGTCTCCCCAAACATCGCCTTTGAGGAGCCTTGGAGGATGTCCTGTGACCAGACACAGATGTCATCAGTAACTGTATTGTGTTGACTGTAAGAGAACATAATGTTGAATTTCAGAATTTTTAGTTTCAATTAAGACACATCTGTGGGTGACGTCTTTTTTTTTTTTTTTTTTTTTTTTTTACAATTTATAAGAGATGTTGGCTCTTGACCTCAGTGGACTTACCTTTAATGTCCCCATGGTCCCCTCCTCTGGTCTTATGACTAGGTCATCCTCATTATAATGGCTGGCTCTGTGGAATGCCCTGAATGGTCACCTCTGGGCATGATCAGTCCTCCTCTGGGCCAAAGCTGTGTGGAGGCTGTCTTCTGGTCGCATTGGTAGGAAATGTTCTTTCTTGGATGTAGTTCACTTCTTTGATGTGTGACATTATAAAGCTATGGTGTGTGTCACACCAGAATTGACTCCCCTGGAAAAGGAGAAGCAGGACTTTACTGTGTAATCCTATCCTGCCAGCTGTATGCGGGCTGTGATTACAGCCCAGGGAAGTCAAAACACAACCTGGGAACCGGGGGTGCCTCTAAGTGATTGAAACATGGAAATGAATCTGAAGGAGAGGTCTAAATCTTACTTGTGTGAGCATGATTGTTATAATAAATAACCATAACAACTCCATACATTTTATAGCTGATGGGATCTTTCTTACCAATGACTTCATTTGGCTGGGTTAGAGAGGATAAATCTTAAGTTTGAATCTCTCAGGGAAATATCAATCTCTAAGCTATAGTACATACCGGGCTGCCTGCTTAACAGTCCCTGTGCATACAGCTTCCATGTTTATTCCCCAGCCCAAAAAACACTTGTGAGAGTCTGGAGGAGAGTCTGGTTTCTAATCCTGACATTCGACATTCAAGGCCCTTAGACCCCATGGGAACCTCTTCCCCTTCCTACCTGTGTCTCTCATTATCATATGTCACCTTTGTGTATCTGGGCAAACGCTTCCTGCCTGTGGGGTGCACAGCTTGTACCAAAAGTCCTTCCCCCCCCAGGACACCCCTCAATTCTTTTCATACATACACAGAGCCCAGGTGACAGACCTCTTGTATGTTAGCTGCCTCAGAATGTTCTGATTCCTCCACTACCAGAGGCAGCCTGCCTCACATGAGGACATGAGACACAAGTCAGGGAGTTTCTTGCTGCACCTGACTCGTTAGATCTTCTTACCAGCTTCCTGAGGACAGCAACCAGTAGCAGTGGCTTCACCTTCCTGAGAAGAAATGGCCCGAGAACTGATATAGAGTTTGTTCAGGGCCAACAAGTGCTGTGCTCTTGTTACAGAGGAAGCAGACTAGAAGGGGGGCCCCAGCCTGGGGCTCTCAGGACTCCAGAAATGCTGCCCACAGAAGTGGCCACCATGCATTTGGTTCCCAAGCTCCTTATTGCTATGACGTATGGGCATGTTGAGGACTTTACATAGGAACAATGGAGCCTCTCACTCCTAGAAAAGCCCTTTGAGTGGGGAGTCGTCTTTTCGGATCAGCCACAAGTGCAAGAGAGGGCTTATGCGGGGACTCACATGAGGAAGAGCAGGACTTCTGGGGCAGATGGAGAACTATTAGCATGCTTCAAAGTTGAAAGTGGAAGTTTCTAGATCTTTCCCAGGTAAGCATAATGATTTTGCTGGTTATCTACATTCCCTTCTCCTCCTGTATGAAGGCATGTACACACACACACACACACACACACACACACACACACACACACATGTATATATACACACACAAAAAAACATATGCACACACATATATCCACATACATGTACACATAGATACATACACACATGCACACACATGGACAAATACACATCCAGACACACACACACACACACACACACACACACATATATATATAATATATATACATGCACACATGCACACATATATACACATGCATATACATATATACACACATGCACACACATACACACATACACACATGCACACACATATACACATGAACATACATATATATACACATGCATATATATATACACATATATACACACATATGCACAAATATTCATTCAGACACATATACATACATATACACACATACCCACTTGCACATACATATATACATACATGCACACATATGCACATACATATATACACACGTGTACACACATATACATATGCACACACATGGACATATATGTATACACTCATGTGATATGCACAGATGCACACTTACACACATGAACACACGCATACTGCTGAAGTGAGAGTTAGCTCCCTCATCATGGTTCCTTGACCATGCCCTCTTGAGATGCACATGCCACCATCTCCAAGAGCACCTCATTATTGTTCCTGCATGTGAGGTCTCACAGGAGAAATTTGAGAAGTTGCATGTTGATTACAAAGTTTGGTTGTTTAATTTCTTGTCTGGCGGGTGAACTCAGGTTAAGAATTCTGTAAACAGAACATGAAATTGAAGGATCTGCTCAATACTTTCAGAAACAAAACAAATAGAGATTGCTCCGTGTGGCCCTCTTCATCTTTCTAAAGATTTTTTTTTTCTTTTATAGAAGAAGAGGGATGTTCAAATTAGAACACAAGGCAGAGAGGAGCCCCAAATTGGGGGTGAGCCTCCTGCTGCTCCCACGACCCGGAATTATTTCCTCCTTCTTTCCTTCCTTTTCAGGTGTGTGTGTGTGTGTGTGTGTGTGTGTGCGCGCGCGTGCGTGTGTTGTGTATGGTACACATTCGTGTGTGGGTGTGAGTGACCATGAGTCTCCATCATGTGGAGGTCTTCCCCTGTGACAGTTTATCTTCAGAGACAGGGCCTGTTGCTGAACCTGAAGCAGGCTGTTTGGATAACAAACCCTGGGGATCCAGCTGCCTCTGTCCCACTCAGGGCTTACATGGCTTTTATATGGAACCCAAGAATTAATACCAAGAATTTAAGCAGAGGTCTTGCTTCCACAGCCAGCTCCCCTACCCACTGAGCCACCCTCCCCCACTCCTCAGTGTCTTCTTTTGCCACTTGTCCCTGGCTTATTTCTCTGCCTCTTAGCTTCCCCCTCCACCCCGCTTCCCCCTTACTTCTCCCCCTCTTCCTTCAGTGTTTAAGCCCTGCCTCCCAACTCTCAACATTTTAAAAATTCTTAATGATGCAACCTGAAGTTGCCATGGCAACTAATTTCCCTTGCCTTGTTGGTGGTACAGGCCTGTGCCGTGGCTAAGATTGAAATCGCAAATAATTTCCCCTTTCTTTCAAAATTAAGTAGGGCTTCTAAAGTGCTCTTCTGTGGCTCTGCCTGCCCCCGAAGAACAGGCATCCCCTGTCCCAGCTACCCAGTTCATACAGTTCCCCATATCTTGATGACGCCTCCTCCACCACCATACACCGTCCCTCTGGAAACATAATGGGAACACCGGCATTGCTATTTCTCTTTTGTCAGCGTGTGAAACGCTTCTTCTGAAGTTTAATGACATTTGATTGCCACCACCCCCATTTTAATTGCCTTTAGTTTCTCATTCTTAAAAACATCTAAATTTCTTTTTCCTCGAACTGTGAGAACGAACATCTTTGTGAAGTGTGTTCCAGGGCATGAGGAGAAGATGTCCAGGCCTGAAGGTCACCATGGCTGTCCCCTTCCTGGGTGCTGCCTCTGTCTCTTGAGCACTCAAGTGCATCGAGTTACCCACTGGTGTGCACGGTCCCTTACCTTCAGGGACAGTGGGGGATAATCTTGGGAAGAAGTGGATCAAATTCTCAAGGATTTATTGTGCATCCAGGTATAGTTGATGGGGATCGCAAGGAAGAAATAAAACTTAACGTAGTATGTGACAAAGGAGATGCAAATTGATGCAGGGGATAGACTTGATCGACTGGTGTTGTTTCCATACATCAAGGGCAAGGTGGCTCCAGGAGAAAGGACAGGGGCTTTGGGAGTACTGGAAAACAATGTGTGTTCTGGAAAACCATGGTCAATGATCAGAGACCCGAATTAATGGACAAATGAATGGTGTTGACAAAAAATGTTTGGTGGATACAGGAGCTGACATTAGTATACTTTCCCTCTTGGAATCCAGATTGGCCATAGGAAACAGGTTCACTTCCCCCTTATCCTAATAACCTTTCTCTCCCACTCCCTCTGGTGGGTGGTGGGCTAAAAGAGAGGTTAAGAATTAAGCATTTAAGAACCCATTAAAAGTAGGTTTTGAAAAAATCAAAGCCAATTGTCGAGGCTTCTGTCCTGGTCCTTTGAGGGCCTTGGTGCCTTTGCTCCTGTGACATGGGTCCCACTCTTGCTGGAGTTGGGCATTCTATGTGTTCTCAGTGTGACACTCTTCCTGTGTCTATGGAGGGGCCAGGCGTCACCTGGCCTTCAATGAAGCAGGGGACTGTAGGATGTTGTGGCTCTCTGGTTTTGGGTTCCGTGGGCAAACCAAGAATGTCAAGATATGGGTGAAACCGTGGGGTGGGCTGAGGATAGGTGCTGGGGCAGGGGAGAGAGGGTCCAAAGTCTAGCACATGCATTACAGTTCTTGCTTTGCCCCTCTGCTCTCTGGAACACTGTTAATATTTCCCCAAGGCTGTTAAATGTCAGCACCAGGGCATTCCACCACAGAGCATGCGCAGCCTCCCTCCCGCCCCGCCCCTTCCCGTCTCTGGCTACCACAGCAGAGGCTCTCTCCTGCTTCTCACTTGTTCTTTTCTTGGTCCTGGTTAGCACCCTCTGAGCAACCTCTTCTCATGGCTGAGCAACCTCTTCTCATGGCTGTGCTTGGACCATCTCATTGGGCAACCTGTTTGGTGATTTCCAAGTCACTTTTAAACACATGCCGCTCCCCCACTGCTCTTGTCCGCGTCATGGTGTAGACTTCCTATCCCGTCCCCAGCACGTTGCACATGGAACCCATCATCCATCCTTTACTCTTCCTGGATCACCCGGCAAATTATCTGGTCACCTACACGAGCCGGAAGCCTAGAAGCAACACTTCTCTTGCAGAGGTTCATGGTCACCAGTTACGAAGACTGACAAGGCCCGTGTCATCTTTGGCCCTGCCCAGTAGGACTCTCCCTCCCTTGCACAGACCGCAGGGCAGGGGAGATAGAGCCTAGGTGATGTCACTGTGGTGACTATGATGGTCCTTTCTCATCAACGGAGCCAGGGTGCAAACGGGAATGAACGTCTTCACGTGAGTCCAACCTGCAGCCCGTAAGGCACACATGGCTGTTCCTAACCAGGAATGGTTGTGAGTGTGGCTCAGTGCAATTGTAAACTGCTTAAACATTGCAAGATGATGATGATGATGATGATGATGATGATGATGATGATGATGATTGCATTGCTTTATAACATGATTTCATGGTTATCAAGCATGGACCATGTGTCACTTTGCAATGTCAGAAGGTTAGACATGTGTGTTCTGCATTTTTTTTTAACCTGTGGTTCAGGGACTGCAGCTACAGGTGACCTCCCTTGCTTTGACTTTCATACCCCAGGACACAGCCATCTTGACAGGTGACCTCTAGGGATAAGTTCTGTGTAAGATGATGGGCAAGGGGACCCTTGGCAATCTGCCTTCCAGCAGCTCCAACACGGGAAGGAGTGGGTGGGTTAAGTTTCTGGATGCTGACTGCCATCTGAAGAACTTCAACTTCTGTAGCTCTTAGTCAGCCTCTGCCTCTTGGATAGAATGAATTACATCTGCCTGTGGCTGAGCCTGGCAGCTACATGAGCCTGGGTTGACTCCATGCACCCTGCTTCTTGACTGGTCTTGGTCACTTTGCATTACTGCGCCAAGTCCTTGTGTGTAAATAGGGACTTGGCAGAATCCATGGGTTACCATGAGGGTCTGATGAGCCTGTGTGTATAAAATCCCTAATGAAGCAGCAGCCTTATACTCTGAAACTGTGGGTAGGGACAGAGACAGCAGGAAAGGTGTGCTCTGAAAGAGTGACATGTCTCAGTCATGAGATTGGGGGTGGGAGGGGGAGAAAAGCAAGGATGTTCATGACGGGTGACCTGCTATAACTGACCATGGAGTGCTTCCTCAGGAAATGATCACAGGGCTCAGCCCCTCCTCCCTGGGATGAGATTTTAAAAGACTTGCACTATACCCAGAGATGTCTGTCTCTGTCTCCTGCTTGTAGATCAGGATGTGAGCTCTCAGCGGTTACCACTGCCATGCCTTTGCTTAGCCGTCACGGACTAACCCTCTGTCATGATAAGCCAGCTTAAACACTTCCTTCCATAAGTTGTTTTGGTCATGGTGTTTTATCACAGCGATGGATAGGTGACCAGAACAGAAGCTGGTATCAGGGAGTGGTCTATTTCTGGACGGATCTGACCATGTGGATCTTTTGATGAATTGGAAGGTTTCAGGGTGTTGGATGACAAAAGCAGTTGAATGCTATAAGCCAACCTTAGTGGACTATCCCTAGAAGGAGCTTAGAAGACAGTAGTGCTGAGAGCCATGTGGACTACAGAGGCCCAGCTCAAGAGCTTGCAGAAGGTAACAATATTTGCAACGGGGCTACAGACCATTCTTGTGATACTTTGGCAAAAATAAATAAATAAATAAATAAATAAATAAATAAATAAATAAATAAATAAATGTATGTGGCTGCCTTATATCCTCATCCTGAGAACTTGCCCAAGGCTAAATTGAAGAGAAATGGATTGTTTTATTTGATAGAGATTTCAAGACAGCATAATATTGACTGTGTTGTGTGGTTACTAGTAATTGTTCTTATGCAGGTCTACAGTGAAAAGGGGCAGACGTGGCAAAAACCCAGAAACAAACAAACAAACAAAACCCCACAACAACAACAAAAATGTACAGTTTGAAGAGAAATGGAGCACCGGGGAATTTAAAGTTGGAGCCAAGGCTTGTGATGAAAGAAACAAGGAGATTGAGGAATAGAGATAGGAGCGGACTCAGGGCAAGACCACACCATCCCCACCCAGCTAAGCTCCCAACTCATGAAAGAGAAAATCCTGAGGACTCTTCTGCTCCTAAAAAGCAACAATAAACAAAAGCTGGTTCCAAATGTGACTCTGAGGGACCAGGCTCCATCCCAAGCAAGCAGGCAGATGTGGCAGGTCATCTGTGGATCAAGATGTGAGCACATCAAGTCCGTGTGGTTCTGGCTTTAGAGTCATGAAGAACACACAAGGAAAAGGGCTTGCAGAATCTTCATCTGAGGTAAGGTGAGCTATGAGGCCAAGGGAGTCCCTGTGTGGGGGCTCCAAGAGGCCATTGTGTGGAGCTATGGGGTGAGCCTGGATTACTCTGGAGACCCCGAGATGTTGGAGGTGCCAGAGCCTGAGCTATCTTCCAGGGAGCGATCACAAAGGAGGGAGGCAACGAGTCTCAGAGAGAGAAATGTGTTGTAGTCAGCAAAGCTGGGAGGGTGGAGGCATGCCCGCCCTTTGACAGGGGACATGGAGCAATAGAAGAGCAGCGAAGACATAGCCTCAGACTGCTGAAGGAGAGATTCTCTCTGCCCTTGTATAAGGACATCTGACCCCAGTTACAGGGACAGGGGGAGTCATGGCATGATCACTGGAGTGCCATTCCATGGATCATAGCCAGGGACACATTTAAATCACAACAGAGGATTATTATACAGCTTTCAAAAAGAAGCAAGCTCACCATTTTTGGCAATATGGATAAAGTTTGAGCAGATTATGCTAAGCAACAGAACCAGACACGGACAAATTATACCTGGACTAACTTATATGTGGAATTAAGTTTTTAAGAAAGGCGAAAGAGGACTGATGAGATAGCTCAAGGGGTAAGGGCATTTGTGGATCAGATGCAAGCCTGAGAACCTGAGTTCACTCTCAGCCTCCCCCAACACATAAACACACACAAACACACACATACACATACATGCAAACACATACAAACACACACACAAACATACATGTACACACAGATATACACACAAAGACACACACATAAAACACACACACACACCACACACACTCACATACACACACAGAAACACAGAAACACAAACACACACATAAACACATACAAACATACAGATACACACAAACACACAAATAAAAACACACACAAACATATACACAAATACACTCAAACACACACATGCAAACACACACACAAACACATACATACACACAGATACACACACAAACATACACAAACACACAGACACACACAAACATACATACAAACACATACATACACAAATACACACACAAATACACACAGATACACATACACAAGCACACACGTGCAAGCACACACACTCACACACACACAGAGCTGAACTCAGGCAGTAAAATGAAGGTTATCAGATGTCTAAGCTACTTTTCTGCTGCTGTGGTATAACACCAGGAGCAAGGCAGCTTATAGAAGCAAGGGTTTATTTGGAGCTTGCAGTTCCAGAGGATCTAGAGTCCATCACTGAGGTGATCTGAATATAACTGGCCTCCATAGGCTCATATATTTGAATGCTTAGTTACCAGGGAGTGGCACAGTTTGAGAAGGATTAGGAGGTGTGGCCTTGTTGGAGAAGGCGTGGCCCAGTTGGAGGAGGTGTGTCACTGGGGGGTGGGCTCTGAGTTTTCAAAAGTTCATGCCAGGCCCAGTTGCCCTCTCTGTTTGAGGATCCAGATCCAGCACCATGCCTGCCTACCACCACGCTCCCTGATATCATGATGTCCATTAAACCTCTGAGGCGGTAAGTAAGCCCTCAGTTAAGCACTTTGTAGGAGTTGCCTTGGTCACGGTCTTCATAGCAACAGGAGAGTGATCAAGACAATCACCATCATGGCAGGGAACATGGCAGCAGTCAGGCAGGAATGCACTGGAGCAGCAGCTGAGAGCTCACTTTATAACCCACAAGCAAGAGGCAGAGAGAGACGCTGGGAATGGTGCGGGTACTTTAAAACTGCGAATCCCAACCCCAGTGACACACTTCCTCCAACAAGGCCACACCTCCTAACCCTTCTCCAAACAGTCCCACCAACTGGAGGCCAAACATTCAAACAGATGAGCCTGTGGGTACCATTCTCATCCAGCCCACAACACCAGATGAGGAAAAGAGGAACACGCACATCAAAGAAAGTGACATTGCAGTAAAGAAAGAGGACGCTGTCTTTATACACAGCATAAGGACTAGTTAGAAGTCAGATTCTGCACACTGGAAACTTGCTAAAAGCAGGTTTTAGGTACTCTTAATATACACACTGAAATGTTGGCCATATTAATGTTCTTGTTTTCAATAATCATGTATAGTGTGTGTGTGTGTGTGTTCATGAGTATATGTGTGAGTGTGTGTGCATGAGTGTGTGAGTCTGTGCATGCATGAGCGTGAATGTTGTGTGAGTGTGTATGCTCAGAGAGAGTGTGTGTAAGAGAGAGAGAGTATGTGTGTGTGTGTGTGTGTGTGTGTGTGTGTGTGTGTG
>NC_034596.1:99958460-99972429 GCF_900095145.1 Mus pahari
GAGAGAGAGAGAGAGAGAGAGAGAGAGAGAGAGAGAGAGAGAGAGAGAGAGAAGGGAATGTTCTTGAAAGCCATAGCCTACAAGTCAGAGGACCGCTTGTAGGAGGACGTTTTCTCCCCAGTAAGCTCTCTCCTGCCATGTGAGTCCCCGGGAAATGGCACTTAGGTCGTCAGGTTAGGCAGAAAGCACCTTTATCCACTTAGCCATCTCCCCGGCTGCTAATGACCTCTCCAAGGCACTCTTATGCCACACAGTTGTCTAATCCATCCTGGCTGGCGATAAAATAGAAAATACCCAAGAGCTCTGCTTGGTGGTCTCGGATGCATACTACCTGGGTACCTCAGAGACCATATAGATTGACCCTGTCCTGCCCTGCCCTGTCCTGTCCTCACTGAACAAGCTGTGACAACAGTCACCCAGCCTCTGCTCAGACATACACACTCACACATACACTCACACACTCTCACACTCTCATGCACACACGCACACAGACACTCATGCACACACTTACACATACGCACACATACACATTCATGCATACACATTCACACACACACACACTGTGTGATTTTAAAAATAAAATAAATTACCTCATATCCCCTTCACACCTGCCGCTCAGGCTTCCCCTATCAGAGCATACAGCTCAGACAACGCCACTCTCTCCTCCTGGGGTGTCCCACACTGTTCACTGATACAAGTTGGGGTCCCCATGGGAAATAGTTTCCTTTGAGCCTCTGCTGACCCCTAAGCAGGGACCCTCCATTGGTTTCATCGGGGGGGGGGGAGGGAAAGGCTTGAAGCCTTGAAAGGAAGCAGAACCCGGGTCCATTTACCTGGAGTGGTGCGCTCTGTTATGTCTATGCATCTGGCGTCAATTACACAGGCAAACAATGCCCACATTGCGTGGGCGGAGGAGCCCAAAGCGGAAGGTGGCAGTGTCAGAGTCAAGGTCTTCCTGTGATCCAGAGAACACTGGGTAATGAAGATGAAGCGCACAGCAAGCAACGCTCTGCTCGGTGTACACACAAGGCACCTTGGATGTTTCTTCTTTTGACAATGAGGAAACTGAAGTGGGCAGCTTTCAGGGAGACCTCTGTCCCCAACCAAGACGCATGCTAAGTGCCTGATCTGGGAATGTGAGCGCCTTCTCTGAAGGCATTGTCCCCAACAAAGGCTTCCTTCAGAGGCCTTTGCCTTGCTGCTTTCTCTCCCTAGGAGAACATTCTGTTAATGGAATGCTAGGAGAGAGACACGTACCCTACCAGCAACTGGTCTCAAGTGTGGGGATATTTGAAGCAGAAATTCTTGCGCAGAGAAGTGGCGCCGTCAGGAGAGGATGCCGGGATCTCGCTCGCTCTCAGGAGTGGAGGAGCTTTGTGCTAGGGGTGTAATGGCCACTGGGAGAGAGACGTATTAGTAAGTAATTGATGCAAACGAGCCTTCTTGAAGTCAAGGTTGTATGTGTGTGCGCGTGTGGAATGAGGACTTGTTAGTTAAAGGTATAAAAGTGTGAACACAAGTGTGCATGCAGGACAGGTGTACACCTGTGTGTATTATCCAGAGACCGGAGATCGAGGCCCAGTGTCTTCCTCAATGACTGCCGTGCCACCTTCTCTTTTAGAAGAGTTCTTTCCCTGAACACGGAGGCAGGGCAGCATACATTTATACCCTCGATGCTGGAGCTCCAGGGATCTGCCTGTCTCTGCTTTTCCAGTACTGATGTTACGAATGTGCCACACCATACCTGGTCTTTAACACAGCGCCAGGGACCTGATCTCAGGTCCTCCTGTTTCTACAACAAGCACTTTACTGGCTAAGCCGTCGCTCCAGCGCAAATCATGGCTTTTAAGTATCGTTATCCTCACTCGAATGCAGGTTATCAGGCCCTGGCTATACCTCTCCCTCACACTGTGGGTCTGCCCACTACTGTTTACACTGGCCACTGGACTGGAGTGGGAACAGCCACTCATGGAGGTCTCTCTCAGCAATGCTCCCTGAATCTTGGGGCGCAAAAAGGTTGATAAAAACGTTCCACGTATGGGGAGCATTCAGCAGTCCTGTAGTCTCAACACTTCAGCCATTTCTGGGTCTCTGCATTGCTCCCACCCACTACAGAAGGAAGTTTCTCTGACCAAGGTTGAGAGCAGGTCTAAGCTATCGGTGTAAACATAATATCTAGATCATTTAACAAAATGGTGGAGTGCCAGGGTCTTTGACCTGCCCAGCCATGAGCTTTTGATGAGGTTGTTCAAACCAAGCATGAATCTCTTCTTCTGGAACAGTCCCTAAATCCAATCACATGGTGTTGGTTGCCACCATAAGCGTTGTGACACTATTGTGATACTATTTTGAGCATAGGCACGTCTGTCCCGGCAGGTTGGGATTATAGCCTGCAGTGTCCAGGACTAGGTAAGACCATGTCTGTTTCTTCCCCCCACAAGCCTGCATTAGCCACATTTGGCACCTTGAACCCAGCCAGTAGGGAGGAAGTTTCCATGTTAGTGCCAGGATATTTTCTCTCTCCTGCCTTCAGCAGTGGGTCTCACCATGTAGTGACAGTGTGAAACTAAGACCAATGGTGGTTCTGAGGGCCACGTTGTTCTGAGGTCTTGACCCATAGGAAGGTATCACGTGCCCAGCACTGACATTTTCTGTTAATAACCTGTGTCTTCTGGGACCAGCATTGTCCATCTGTGCAGGATACCTCCGCTCAAACTTCTTTAAAATTGTATTTTTAATTATTTAAATATATTTATATTTTAAAATTAGCATATAGGACTCAGTGGTTAAGAGCACTGACTACTCTTCCAGAGGTCCCGAGTTCAGTTCCCAGCACCCACATGGTGGCTCACAACCATCTGTAATGGGATCTGATGCCCTCTTCTGGTGTGTACTCATATAAATAAAATAAACAAATCTTTTTTTAAAAATTAGCATATAAAGTAGTACATAAAGCTTTTATATATATCTTTAGTTTTTTTTTTTTTTTTTAATGTTGTTTGTTTGTTTTTAGAGACAGGGTTTCTCTGTATAGCCCTGGCTGTCCTGGAACTCACTTTGTAGACCAGGCTGGCCTCGAACTCAGAGATCCACCTGCCTCTGTCTCCCAAGTGCTGGGATTAAAGGCGTGTGCCACCACTGCTCAGCAAATCTACAAATCTCAAACTTCTGGACCAGCCAGTGAGCTCAGCAGGTTAAGGCACTTGTCACCAAGCCTGCTGACTTGAGTTTAATACCCAGGACTCACATGGAGAGAACCAAACTCTACAGATTGTCCTCTGACCTCGAACTCATGCCTTGTCCACAGTAAATAAATACATGTTAAAAAAAACAAACAAACAAAAACAAAAGACAAAATGAACGCTGGAGCCACGGCTCAGTGGTTAAGAGCACTGGCTGCTCTGCCAGAGGACCCTGGTTCTATCCCCAGCATCCACATTGCAGCACACATCTGTCTGTAACTCCAGCTCTAGTGATGACCTGATGCCCTCTACTGGCTTCTGCAGGAACTACACCCAGGGACGCATACACAAACAGATTTCAACCTACTGCTACTGTCAGGTGGGATTTGAGTGAGGCTGACTTTGTGCTCTCCTAATTAACTTGGTGTGACCTTAAACATGCCCATTTTCCTCTTCTCATTTGAAGAAGAGATAGGTGTGTGTGTGTGGATGTGCATGTGTGTGTCCATCTCCTTTTAGGTTCTTGGTCTCACTAATAAAAGGATTTTGAAATGGACTTGGAAGCTCAAAGATGATTTTTTTGTTTGTTTTGTTTTTAGAGTTGGAACAGGCACTTATAGTCCTTGTCCATATAGTTTGTAGGGTGTGTGTGTGTGTGTGTGTGTGAGAGAGAGAGAGAGAGAGACAGAGACAGAGACAGAGACAGAGACAGAGAGAGTACATGTGTGCTGCAGAGACCAGAGTAAATCTTGGCTATCATTCCTCAGGTACTGTCCAGTTTTTTTCCCCTTTTAAACAGAAAGATTTATTTAGTGAGGCATAGTGGTACAAGCCTTTAGTATCAGAACTCAGGAGGCAGAAGCAGGTGGATCTTTATAAGTTCCAGGCCAGTCTGGATTACATCGTGAGTTCTAAGGCAGCCAGAACTGTACAGTGAGAACTTGTTTCAAAAAACAAAACACACACAAAAGTGTTTGTCTTTAATTATGTTTATGTGTGGTTATGTAAGTGTGAGAGCAGGGGTCCAAGGAGATCAGAGGCACAGGATCCCTTGGAGCTAAAGTTATAAGTGATTGTGCGCCACTCGGTGTGTGTGCTTGGGGCCAAACGCTGCTCCTCTGCAAGAGCAGTATAAGATCTGTGAGGAATCAAACTCTGGTCCTCACATTTGCAAGGCAAGCACCTTAGTGACTCAGTACCAGCCCTAGGAAGATGGTTTTATCCATAATTACAGAATGGTGGCTTTTGAGGGTAGACACGGGCACAAGGACATTTGGAGTTTGTATGTTGCAGGACCCAGATGTGAGCCAGGAAATGTAGCTAGCCAAAGGGTGGGCGGAGCCAAGGAAGGGGCTGAAGCTTGATTTCAAGAAAAAGGAAGGCTAAGATTGGGTGAATTGGGTAGGCAAGGGCTGCACACTGGTCCCAGAGGTTAGAACAAGGTAGGGCATGAAACCAGATGCCTGCCAATGGCCAGAAGGCTGAGGAAAGAGCAGAGTCAGGGACCTGGCCATCCAGTGGAATGGTCAGAAGAGGAAGCCTGAGTCCTCCATGCTGAGTCCTTCACAACAATGCATCCTTTCTTCATACGATCCCAAAGAGAAACTGGCTTAAAATGCCGCCACAGCTCATTATGGGTTTAAATCCAGAGAATGGCAGGAGGCTGAAGCATGGGGACCACAAAGCAATAGCTCTGTACCCAGCCCGGATGAGGGCTCCCCTGGGCTGCAGAGATGGAGCATCTTCAGTTAACTGTCCAGCTCATGTGCTCTGGCACCTCCTGAGACCCAAAGGGTGGAGGAACAGCATACAGGTGGCTGGGAGGAGAGGCTGGAACCACAGGTCCTCAGGATCGAGAGATGCTCAGAGAGAGAACTGCTAGCCTTGCAAACTTGAGAGCCTGGGCTGGAGCCCCAGACACCAGGCTGTTGCTTGGTTCCTTTTTAACAGTGTGTGTGGTGATGCGCGCTTGTAATCCCAGGGATACTGCAGTAGTGGCAGGACTGTGGGGCTTGCTGGCCAGCCAGCCCAGCTTGCTTGGAGAGCTGGAGGCCAGTGAGAGAACCTGTCTCAGAACCAAGGCAAATGGCTCCTGAGGACTGACACCTGATGTCAGCCTGTGTGTGTGTGTGTGTGTGTGTGTGTGTGTGTGTGTGTGCGCGCGCGCACGCGCGCGCACGCGTGTGGGGTGTGGGTGTGTGTGCATGCCTGTGCATATGTGTGCAAACACAGAGGAGGGAGGGGAGACAGAAAGAGGGAGAGAGAGAGAGAGAGAGAGAGAGAGAGAGAGAGAGAGAGAGACTAAGCACCATTGGGAAGGGACAAAAGCCATTTGTGTCCTCATGCCTCTCACTAAGCCTCCAGTGTCCAGACCACAAGAGGCCCTACAGCCTCCTTCCAACTCCATTCTTGAATAGGCACAAGGCCCTCCATTCCCCCCACCCTTTTCCCCACTAAATGCACTCAATAAAATAAGCACATAGGCGGAGCGCTACAAAGCAAGTGTCACCTTGGTCTGCGGAGTCCTGTGTTCAAGGCCTGTCTGCTGTGCCCTATAGGCACGCCATTGTCATCCAAAACCCCCAGAGAAATGAGCTTGATGGAATCTATTTCCACTGAATGGGGACCGTGCTTGTCCGCTGCTTTCAACAAAAAACAGCTTTCTAGGGTGCGTTTTCTCCCCTCCAGCAAATTCCTCCTCCTCTCCATAAAAGGCTCCTTTCTCCCCTCACTGCACGTCCTCTGTGAGTGGCATTATGCAGAGGCTCACAGCTGGGGAAGCTCCTGGTGACCTTTGTCTTAAGGAAGTGCTTCAGCGTGTGATAATAGCCTACCCAGCAGCTATCTCCGAGGAGCTTAACCTTCAGGCACTGTGCTGGGGAGAGGCCATGCTTAATGGACTCCCGTTCAGAGCGAGATGGAGTGGGCTCAGCTGAAAACCAACGCTTCTGCTGCCACTGAGCCTTGTGCACAGGGGCCTGACAGGCTGTGGACATCTGCACAGACCTGAAGTAAGAGGGCTGCTGCCCTGAACCAGCTGCCTCACCTGTGCGGGGTGGGACAAAGCAGTCTCGCTCTAGCAGAGGGGCTGGTAGGTGTCAGGGTTGGCATCTGAAAATGTCCCCCACAGCTCCTGTTTTGAACTCTTGTTTCTCTCCCAAAGGTGTTATTTTGCGAAAAGCCTGGCTAGCAGAAGGAGGTTTCCAGGTTATATGATGGTTATATCCTGGCCCTAGTTCCAGCCCCACCATCTCTCATTCCTGATCCCGTGTAAACAGCTACCACGAGCTCCTGCTGCCACAAACGGATGGTTCTGCCATCCCATCCTCACCATGATGGACTGAAACCCTCCACACCCCTGAGCCCACACCAGCCCTTCCTACTGACAGCTCTTGTGCTGAAGCAACGAGAGACTGTTAGTGTGGACTGCCAACTAGGCAAAGTCTAGAGTCACCTGGGAAGTGAGTCCCAATGAGGGATTGTCTGGATAGGATTGCCCCATGGGTGTGTCCACGGGGGATCGCTGGGATTAATGGATGTGTGAAGACTTGCCCATTATGGGCAGTAGCATTCCCTAGGTTTGGGCTCTGGATGTCCAATGTAGGAGAGAGCTGAGCAAGTGTAAGTGTGTCTGCATTCATTCCTTCTCTGCCTTTGACTGTGGCTGCTTCAAGCTCCTGCCTCCACTTCCCTGCAATTAGACTGTAAACAAAATAAGCTCCTTTCCCCTTAAAGTTAGTTCTTCAGGGTTATTTTATCACAACAAAAGAAACAAACCTGGGACACAACAGGAACCCAGGATGGAGCAGGTGTTGCATATAACAGATGTGTGACCAGTACTGAATCACTAGTGGGTCTCCCACACGAGAACATTTCTCCCTTTGACCCATTTCCAGGAAGTAGCACCCTCCCTCCCTCCCTCCCTCCCTCCACCATGCCTACACAGTGCTGGGGAACTGGCTGCTCTGTCCTAGCCTCTGTTGGAAGGGTTGAACTGGGAGCTTCCTCCTTCTTCCTCTTCCAGGGCAAAGGCAATCTGAGAGCACCCTAGGTCCAGGGTCAGTGTATGTTCATCAGGGTTTGTCTTCTTTGGTCAGTGGCTCTCCCAAACCATCTGCCTCAGTTGGGGTTTCTATTGCTGGGATAAAAACACCATGACCAAAAATCAACTGGGGAGGAAAGGGTTTATCCAGCTTCCCCCAAAGGAAGTCAAGGCAGAAGCTCAAACAGGGCAGGAACCTGGAGGCAGGGACTCAAGCAGAGGCCATGGATGGTCCTCACTGGTTTGCTTGCTCATGGCTTGCTCAGCCTGCTCTCTTGGAGACCCCAGGATCACCAGCCATGGGATGGCCCCACCCACAATGGGTTGTGCCCCTCCCCCATTGATCACTAGTTGAGAAAATGGCTTACAGCTGGATCTCATGTGTCAACTTGACACACGTCACCAGCCAGGATTGTGATGGAATGTACTCACTTGTTTTAAATTCCATTTTCTTTTGTAGTAAGAGTTAGATGTGCTGGGTGGCAGTGGCGCACACCTTTACTCCCAACACTCAGGAGGCAGAGGCAGGTGGATCTATGAGTTCAAGGCCAGGCTTGTCTATAGGGTAAGTTCTAAGACAGCCAGGGCTACACAGAGAAACCTTGTCTCAAAAAAAAAAAATAAAATAAAATAATAATAATAATAGTTATATGTATAACTAAATAAGATTTTTTCCTTATGAAGAACAACCTAAAACAGACAAAAACAGTTATACAATTGTACCACCACACTTCTTCACGTCCTGCGTGTGTAGTCTTCTGGCCTCTGTGCATTCTAAGTAAACTAACCAAGTAGGACGCGTTCACTTTTTAGAAGACCCAGCCCTATATTTTTTGGGGTGGGGTGGGGCAGGGTGCATAGACTTGCTGATGTAGACAGGAAGGCCTTAAATCTGGAATCCTCCTGCCTCAGAGGCAGCATCGTGACTGCTGGGATTACAAGTGCATTCACCTGGCTTGGCCCCAGTTTTTTTTTTTTAAAGATTTATTTATTTACTCTATGTAAGTACACTGTAGCTGTCTTCAGACACTCCAGAAGAGGGCGTCAGATCTTGTTACGGATGGTTGTGAGCCACCATGTAGTTGCTGGGATTTGAACTCTGGACCTTTGGAAGAGCAGTCGGGTGCTCTTACCCACTGAGCCATCTCACCAGCCCGGCCCCAGTTTTAAATAAGATATGTTACCCTAACGATGATGGCAAGGTAGCCCCGCCCGTCACTAACCGGTCAAGATGATCTTGAGAACATCATGGCCTCTTGCTGGGCCTCAGTTTCCCCAGGCATGGGACGATGTGGCTGAATGATATAACCGGGAGATTCGACCCCACCACACAGGAATTGGTGCGGTTGCTGGCGTTGATTGGCTACACAAACATCACTGGGAAGACTCTGGGTCAGCTTTGATGTTTACCTGCCCCACAGAGCCGCATCTGCCTGCTGGGAAGCAGCCTTTGTGTGCAGATTCCTGGAGGATAATAAGTCCTTTTCTTACCCAGCGGCACATTAGGGTAAGATGACTATAATTTCTTGTCTGCAGGGACAGACGGCTTCAAAAGCAGAATTCCTCCTCACAGGAGTATAGGAGGGACAACAACAAAAAAAAACCCCACACTCGAAATTAGAGGGAAGAAAGGAAGAAAGGACGGCTCGGGCAGAGCTATTTTGGATATTTTCTGTGATCCAGATTGTTTAGGAAATAGGAAATGCGCATTGTCTGCTTCAAAAACCCATCAGGAAATTATGAAAACCCCTGAATTCCTGTATAATCAATCACCTAAAATGTACAAATTACACGCGCCGTGAATGGGAATAAACCTATTACGAGGGGTCCATTCGAAATGAACTAAAAGTTTAGACCCTCTTTGTTGGGGTGCTAAGTAGGGTTTTTGAAAGCGAAATCCCTTAAATAGACACTGCTATATTATCGTCGGGGGAGGAAACTGTCAACAGACGGTTGGGTGTTTGTTTTTCATTTGTATCGATGAAGCAATGCGGCAGTCGCGTTAGAAATCCCTTAGTCTGACTGTCCAAATCGTCCGACAATTATTACCGCTTCTGTGTGCTTTGTTCTAGCGCGTTCGGGCTCACCCGTGACCACACATCCTACAGTGCTCTAAGCACAACATAAATGCTATCTGTGTCATGCCTCGCTTTTTTTCTCAGTCACTCATCATAAGTTCCTCCCAGCAGCGAGGCTCTTTATTACTGTAATTGTTCAAAGCTGTGTAATATTCCTGTCAGCAGAAGGATGACAGCCCAGGTAGCCAGTCCACGAGAAGCAGGCGTCTGACTTTCTCTCCCGCATTTATATCTGTGCTCACCAAGCTTTGGAGATGTGTTGTCTCCTCGCTGCTACTGTTTTTACTGTAATCCAGGCTAGCCTCAAACTCGTAACCCTCCTGCCTCAGCCTCCAGAGTACTGGAGGGACATTGCACACCAGCACACTCAGCTGACATGTCCTTGGCTCCTGATTTAGTTCCAGGAGTTGGGCTTACTGAGTCAAGGGCTGTGTGTGTGTGTGTGTGTGTGTGTAGTGGGTATTTATCTATGCATATTTTGTTGTTGTTTGTTTTTTGAGACAGTGTTTCTCTGTGTAACCCTAGCTGTCCTGGAACTCACTCTGTAGACCAGGCTGGCCTTGAACTCAGAAATCCTCCTGTCTCTGCCTCCAGAGTTCGAGGACTGAAGGCAGGCACCACCATGCCCGACACTGGGCCCTCACTAACCCTGGAGCTTGCTCCCCCAGCTAGGCTGGCTGGGTGGTGAGTCCTCGGGCCTGGTTCTGCCCTAAGTGCTGGATTTACTGATGTGTGTTGCCAAGCCCTGCTTTGTCCACGGGCTCTGGGGACCTGAGCTTGGGTGGCCATGTTTATGTGGTGGGAACATCACTGACAGAGCCACCTCCCTAGCCTCCAAGGCCTTCTATGAAGGCTGTGTCTTTTGCCATCGGGGAATGGAGAGTAAGAAAGCTTGGATTTTCTGCACCAGTATCAAATAGGACTATTAAAATATTTTCCTATCATTCACTAGCGTAGCACGTGTGTCTCACTTGTGTTGCACGAGGGACTTGGCCACCTGGAGTGGATGTGTCTTCTTTGAATCTGTCTCTCTTTGGGGGGATTTTTACACACCCTTCCTCTACTGGCTGACCCAGCAGTACAGTGGCCATAGGAACCCATCTATTTCTGTCACCTGTGGCCAGCAGCTCACAGCAGCTTTGGAGCTTTAACCCATGGCCTTGGAGAGAATGCTCAGCAACAGACATGGTGGCGACAGCCACAGCACAGGCAGCAGAAGTAGCAGGTATATTAGATGCAGCAGACGCAGAAGATGTAGTAGATACAGCAGAAGCAGCAGCCAAGGTGCGAGCATTGGCAGTGTTGATGGTGTAAGCACACAGTGGGACTGGGAGACACAGTGGGACTGGGTGACGGCTATGGTGACAGGCAGTCACAGGAGGGCTGATGGGGGTGGTGATGGTGGGGACAATCATGCAGTCAGGGCATGGTGCCTGTGGCACTCAGGACAGAATTGAGGGAGTGGTGGTGGTGATGATGGCGACGGTGACAGCAGGAGGAGTCTCCAACTACATAGTAGGCCCCATAGAAGCAACCAGAGTGTGGCAGGCTCACCACTCCATGTGCCAGACAGCATGAGGCAGTACTAGACATCCGGTGGGCTGCGGGAACATTGTGACAGGCATGTAGTCTGCCCTACACAGCTCCTGGTCAGTGTCCCCGGTAGATGAAGACACAGCCATAGATAGGTACAGACACCCAGGTCAGCCCTAGATCCCTGGGCGCCATTATGCACATCGGCTGGGCTGGCTAAGCTGTCTTTCACTCACCACTGGGTGCCCCCTTTGTGCTGGCCAGGGAAGGAGCTGGAGCCTAGATAGGGTTGGTATGCCTGCTCCCAGGCATCCTGCCTTCTGGCCAGGGTGGCTAATCCACTCAAGGATGGGAGTTTCCCAGGGGAAGGCAGCTGTGCCCTTGGAGCCTGGCTGCTCTAAGGCCCGCCTCTAGAGCCCCTCAGAGCCTCTGAGCTGGTTTTGGGAGGGGGAGGATTCCAGGCCCTGAATTGAGTCCCTACAGGTCCTCTGGATTGGTCCCCCAGCACTGTAGGTGGAGGAGGGGAGAAAGGGCCAGAGCAGAGCAGGGGCGGGTCTGTCTGTCTGTTCAGGCTGGCCACGGTTGCTGACTTTAACTAACCAAGCCTTAGTCCCTTGTTTGGGATGCATCTCCCCTGAACATCAGCACCGGGATCCATGTGCCTGCGCCCTGGGTCTCCACCAACACCTGACACAACCACACAGTCTCCCAAAGCAACTTGGCCCATGATCCTTGTGTGTCAACTTGACACAGCTGGAGTTATCACAGAGAAAGGAGCTTCCGTTGAGGGGATGCCTCCATGAGATCCAGCTGTAAGGCATTTTCTCAATTAGTGATCAAGGGGGAGAGGCCCCTTGTGGGTGGGACCATCCCTGGGCTGGTAGTCTTGGGTTCTATAAGAGAGCAGGCTGAGCAAGCCAGGGGAAGCAAGCCAGTAAGAAACATCCCTCCATGGCCTCTGCATCAGCTCCTGCCTCCAAGTTCCTACCCTGTGTGAGTCCCAGTCCTGACTTCCTTTGGTGAGGAACAGCAATGTGGAAGTGTAAGCTGAGTAAACCCTTTCCTCCGCAACTTGCTTCTTGGTCGTGATGTTTGTGCAGGAATAGAAACCCTGACTAAGACAACTCTCCTGCTCCAAACCCCTCCTGGCCTCTCTTGCTCTTCCCTTGGCTCCTATAAGAAGCCCTGAGCCCATGTCACTCATGCTCTGCATGGAGGTGACAGAATATTTGGGTCAAATCCACTGACAGGAGCCTGGTGATCTCTCTCTCTCTGTACCTCTTTCCCTCACCTCTGTGGAGGAAAGGAAAATTGCTGCTTTGGTTGAAAAGAGAGCACAGTAGGTCAGATGTCAGCTCCATACAGGTTGCCACTCCCTATCTGTCCCTTCTTACAACTGGGACTACCTAGTGGAGAAAGTGGACCACATCATCACATCAGCCACAGCCAGATGAGCATTTGGGGACCCTGGAGAACAACATGGGCGAAGATGGAAATCCCTGTTCAGATGCCAAGAGAGGAGACAGAGAGAGAGCCCTTTGCATTTTAGAGAAGATTAGAAGAGAAGCCACCTCCCTTCAGCCAAGAGGAAAACCAACCCAGCTCCTCTCAGTTTACCCGAAACCTTTCCCTATTTTCAGTTTCGATTGGATGTGTCAGAAGCTGACATTTTTGCAAGCACCGAGAACCCGGCGTCACTTTGAAAACTTGCAAGTGGAGAGGCACCGCGAGGTAGCCAAGACTCTGCTCTGCGCGCAGATGGCCATGATTAGGTGCCAGTTCGCCAGTTCGCAGAGAAGCTTGGAATCTGCAGAGGCAGAGGGCAGCTGGCTGGGAGGCTTGCAGGCAGTCGGGGGATGAACTGTACGGCGGGAGGACACGCCCCCCGGCCCAGGCCACACCCCTCGGGGGCGCAGGTGACTGGCCACGGAAGAGAAGCAACCTGAGCCTGGGAAGCCTCTCATCTCCAGGCAAAATCATCTCTCCTACTTGTCCTTGGCTCCTGCACGGGCTGAGGCTTTGTGTGGTCCCAGCCCGTTCTTGCCAACCGTCTAGCTGTGTGTCTAGGACAAGCATCACATCTCTGGTCCCTTTTCTCATTGGGAGACAAAGAAAGAAGTATGGGCCCGAGGAAGCAAGAACCCTGCCTCTCAGGGTTTCTCCGTGGAGGAAGGTGATCTTATGGGAAGAGGCCCTTAAAAAGACAAAGACTTGTTTCTGAATTCCCTGCATTCCGTGGTGCAGAAGCGCCCAGAGAGAAGGAGGACTTCCCAACTGATGCTGGAACAGAGTAAACCTCTCTGTTCAGCTATTCCCGCAGTGAACTCACCTGAGACCTGGAGCTCAAAGATCAGCACAGACCAGCTCCTTAAATACAGGGTGTGGCATGGGGCCTGACATGGCGAGAAGAGGGTATGATTCCATGTGGCCTACAGAGATCGGGTGTCAGGGCAGAAGGCATGCTCAGTCTGAATGGGCTGATAGCAGGAGGCAGGAGGGGACCCCAGGCTGGAAAGGGGTGGCAGGAGACCCCTCGACACTAAGAGGATGTGAGGTCAGACCCGGCTGGCAGCTCCCTCCCATATCCCAACTGTCCTGCAGAAAGGCCCAGTCTTTGTATAAACCTGTTCTTATCCAGGGATAAGCATGGCTCCCGCTCCAGCCTTGTTGGCCAAAGGTGAGAAAGAGAGGTTAGCTCCTCCTTCAATGGTCTTCCTGTGAGGCAGGCCCAGCTCACTGAAGTGGGTGTGTGAGGTACCACACCAATGGGTGCAGGAGATGGGGGACAGGCCAGAGGGTTCAACTCTTAACCCACCAGGACACTGGTTAGTAGCCCACACCCAGGCCATTACTACACACCTCCTTATGCTGCGCCCGTAGGTAGCTCTCAGGTGCCAGCAGGAAGAACTGATGACCTGTGTGTGATTATAAGGGAGGTGGTTCAGCTGGTGAAGAGCCAACTTCAAAAGTGTGAAGACCTGAGTTTGAATCCCCAGATGCTATGTTAAAAAGCCAGTCATGAAGTCAGGCGTGGTGGCACAAGCCTTTAATCCCAGCACTCGGGAGGCAGAGGCAGGCGGATTTCTGAGTTCAAGGCCAGCCTGGTCTACAGAGTGAGTTCCAGGACAGCCAGG
>NC_034596.1:99972829-99976332 GCF_900095145.1 Mus pahari
CACTTGGGTGAGGCAGGAGGATTGTTGTGAGTTCAAGACTAGCTTAGAGTAAGACCCTGTCTCTGAGAAGGAAGGGAGGGAGGGAGGGAGGGAGGGAGGAAGTAAAAAAAAGAAACTCTCTCTGAAGATAAGCACTATTGGCCCGAGATGCTGTGTATCTCCTGCCGGGAGGCCTGAGTATAGAGGGGGTGTGCTATTCCTATGTAGGTTTTTCTAAGGCATCCTTACCCCTGAAGGGGGCCTACCTCTTCTCAGGTGTGAAATAACAAAAGACCCCCCCCACACACACACACACACACACGCACGCACGCACGCCCAATCTGTGTGTCTTCAGGCAAGTCACCTGCTCTCTCTCTGTGCCTTCTGAGACAATTACTTCACACTGCTGCTTCTGGCATTGGGTGAACATCAGTGAAAGAGGTGGTGACTCCCCAGGGGTGGCCCCTACAACAGAGGAGACACCTAGCTCATTTTTATTTGATCCAAACTCTGTGATTGCTCCTACCCTCGACGAGAGCAAACGTCACACTGAACCTTGAAAAGGGAGGACTGTTGGCCAATCAGAAGTTCAAGAGAAGCTCAGACTCTGCATAATGGCATGGAAAGACTCAAGATGAGAATGGGGGTGGAGGGTTCAAAGGAGCATGGAGTTAGAGATGCACCAACCAGCCCCTCACCGATAGCATTAATCAGTAACAGTCATGCCTGGATGTGTCAGTGTTTGCTAGGGGTTGAACATCCAAGTGTTGTCACGGTGTGTGTCCTTCAAGGCTCACACACCCTTGGAGCCCCACTCTCTGGTACTCAGTGCTAACCGGAGTAGTGCAGATCTTCCTAGATTTCTGAGCCTTCCTGGCCTCGGGAGCTTAGCAAATTGCACAGAGGAGACAAACTGAGGCAGAGCAAACAGAAGCCTGTCCCCATCGAACCAGATTGTCTTCCAAATGCAGAAATCCTTCCCCAGGCCCAATTTGGCCCGGATGTCTAGATTTGGGGAGAAGTAGATCTCATCTTGTCCTAATCCGAAGGAAGCGACTTTCACTTCCTCTCACAAGCACGGTTCCTCCCTGTGCACTGAACACACACATCCCTCCCGCTGGCCCCGTTCCCCAGTCTGGGCGCACGCTGCAGGCTGTTGGCACGTGTGTTTAAGTAAACACCCATCCTCCAGATCCCTGCAGACCGAGCTAAGCATCTGCCTGAGAATGGGGACTTGTGACCCTTCACCTGTCCTCCAACACCCTTCCCACAGTTCCGTTCCTACATCTGCAGAAACTTGGATCGCTGGTTTTTCCCTGCCTCTCGCACAGAACTCTGTAAAAAGCCGCTGCTAGCCCGAGATGCCTCCTGTGTCAATGGCCTGTTTGTTGAGCTGCATTTCTAGGCCAGGGTGATGGGATGGAGGCTTCTCAGCTCTTCTGGACCAGGTTCTGTACCACACATTCACATGTAGCACTTTCCATTGTTAATAACGGTCCTAGGTTAAGTATTAATGGTCTCTCACAGGCACCACAGACACACACAGGGGAGGGACAGTGGTCTGGAATGAAAAGTGAGCGCCCCCCCTCCCATCTCACAGCCTCTTTAAGGCAGAGCTTGGATTTTTTCGTGACTTTTTTTTTTTTTTTTTTGAGACAGGGTTTCTCTGTATAGCCTTGGCTGTCCTGGAACTCACTCTGTAGACCAGGCTGGCCTCAAACTCAGAAATCCGCCTGCCTCT
Source organism: Mus pahari (assembly GCF_900095145.1). Classification (NCBI taxonomy): domain Eukaryota; kingdom Metazoa; phylum Chordata; class Mammalia; order Rodentia; family Muridae; genus Mus; species Mus pahari. Next base: position 99,974,550 of record NC_034596.1, read on the forward strand.
GCCTCCCAAGTGCTGGGATTAAAGGCGTGCACCACCACGCCCGGCTTTTTTGTGACTTTCATTGTTGTCATCTTTTAGCAGATCCCACAAAGACTCCAGTACAGGCAGCTTCCTGGCAGATGTTTGTTGACTGACTTACTGAATGAAAGAAAGAATGAATGAATGAATGAATGAACGAAGGAACAGAAGATTGAATGAGCAAGCATCCATTTTCCAAGAGTGCTGTGGAGAGGGAGCGGTCTGGAATAGTTTCAATGTCTTGCTTAGAAGTGTTGCCTTGATGGGAGGAACGCTTGTGAGGAGAGTCGCTGCTGTATACTGCAGACAGGGCTCACACCTCTCCCAGTGCTGATGTGCTGGTGGCAACATTGTAACTTGACCCGGCCAAATCACAAGCCACCGGCCACCTCTTGTTTCCTCTGACTATGCATTAATGGAGTGGTATCTGCTACATTAGACCAGGCACCTCCCAGAGTCTATGCACCGAGGTGAAGGCTTGCGCATGCCTTAACAAACGTGCAGACATAATGAACGTCACCCTTACACAGGGACGAGGGCGGGAACACGCTTCGGATGATGGCTGAATTTGCAAACATGGCTGACTGAATCAGCACACCATCATCTGGCACCGGTTATCCGTGATTTCTCTGGCTTCTCCTGGAGGTGCCAGCCTCCAAGAGGAGCTGCTACAATTTTCTTGGTAGAAGAAAGCTTTGAAGTCACCACCCATCCTGCCCTGTGGCAAACCTGTCTAGGTTCCCAGAGGATAAGTAACAGAACTAGCAAGTGGTCTATCCCAGTCCCCGGGTCTCCTGCTGCCTGGCTGGAGGCCTCTGCTGAAGTGGCAGCCTAGAGGATCAATTTAGCATCAGAGTGGTGTGCATCCATGTTCAGGGAGCCCCAGGCTCCTCTCCAGATAACAACAGACTAATTTTAAAGTGTTTCAGTGTGGTACTGCTATTTGTGGTGACTGGGTAAGCTATGTTCCTGAATTTCCCCATTAGGAACTGGCCCTAAGAAAACAAGCCAGGAATGTAGACAAAAACTTATGTGGCAAGGAGATAGGAAGATGGCGCAGCCAATCAAGTGATTTCTGTGAGTGCCTACAGACTTGAATTTGGATCCCTAACTCCTGCATAAGAAGCAGAGCACAGAGAAACACATCTGTAATCTCAGGGCTGGGGAGGGGAGTCAGGCAAAGCCCTGAAGTTCACTGGATGGTCTAGTCAAATCCATAAGCTCCAGTGAGAGACTCTGTCAAAAAAAAAAAAGATGGTGAAATAACTGAAAAAGAAATCTGGTAGCAACCTCTGACCTCAATATGTAAATGCGCACACATGCACACATCTATGTGAACACCTACACACATATACGCATGTGCATGAGCAAAGATTGCTGCATTGAGGTATTAATTATCACATCTTCTATAACAAGAAAAAGAGAAGCAACTTCACAAAAGAATAGAGTGAACTATTAGACCAGTGGTTCTCAACCCACCTGTTGCCACCCCTTGGGGGAGGAGCTCAAATGACCCTTTCACAGAGGTGGCCCAAGACCACTGGAAAACACAGATACTTACATCATGATTCATAACAGTAGCAAAATTACAGTTTTGAAGTAGCAACAAAATAATGTTATGGGCTGGTGAGATGGCTCAGTGGGTAAGAGCGCCCGACTGCTCTTCTGAAGGTCCAGAGTTCAAATCCCAGCAACCACATGGTGGCTCATAACCATCCGTAACAAGATCTGACGCCCTCTTCTGGAGTGTCTGAAGACAGCTACA
>NC_034596.1:99976992-99992041 GCF_900095145.1 Mus pahari
GGACAGCCAGGGCTATACAGAGAAACCCTGTCTCGAAAAACCAATATATATATATATATATATATATATATATATATATATATATAAAATTTTCAGTTTCTAGTGGTCACTTTCAGTCCTTGCCCCATAGACACAGTGTCTCCTCTGTTTTCAGAGTTTCAAAGTGATACCTGGAGGCTCCACCCACCCAGCAAGTCTCCCCTTTTACCTCAAAGAGACACAGTGCTTACCTTCAAGTTTCCTGTTAACGCAGGCTCCTGATTCCACCTCCACCTTATTCATCTCTGCAAAAACTTTCTTTGCATATAAGAGACTATTCACAGGTCCCTGAGACTATGGCCTGGGTGTCTTTGAGGGCTGTGGTCCAGCCTGCCACAGGGGCTAGTCAAAGTTCAGAGCTCTTCTGACTCACACCCACCCTTAGGCAGTCTTAGAACAGACTCATCAAAGGTGTGTGAGGCTTTTTGTTTTCTAGTGAAAAAAAAAAAAAAAGAGTCGTTATCTAAAATTAATATGTGCCCTTCATGCATGTACACACACACACACACACACACACAGTCTGCACGGAGCAAGCACTGAGTATATAAGTGGAAAAGAGGAAGAGAGCTGGGTGGAGAACTCTTGTGAGCCGAGACTTGCATTTCAAACCCAGTCCAGTTAAAATGTTTGACACCCAGCGATGTGGACGTTTGTGGGGAGGGCAATGCACTTGTGCGTCTCTGGGGTGTCACCGGGTGTTTTCGTTGCCTTGCTAAATATTCATGGATGAATAGCTCTCTTTCAAACTGACAGAGGTCAGGTAAGGCTTATCTAGGGGTCTCCATCTGGGTCCACGATTCTGAAAAAGTGTCTAGTAGGGCGGGAGGTGGGGGAAACATAGAAATAGCATCATAAACAATACAGTGTCTCAATACCTTGAGCCCCTCTTTGCCTAAGAGACAAAGCTGCTGGCTTGACCAGTGTCCCTGTGTCCACACTTGGGTCACAGGACACAAGAGGACAGGCTTTCAGAGGACGGTGCTGTGACAGCAGCAGACTTACCATAGGGCCCTGGGGAGGTGTGCAGCACCTGAGCCCATGTCCACTGGGGGAACTTCCGAAGTTTCTAGTGAGGACCCCTGAGGAAAGAGCTGAGACTCTCTCTCTCTGCCAAACCCCAAACTCCTGTCCCTATACCTGCCATGCCTGAGGACTGGTTGCCACTGGACGCTCAAGCTCACCCCAATTCCCTCTCGTGTGTCCAGATGAGCCCCAGACTCTCTTTCCATATGGTGACCAGGTTTGCCATTTCCAGGAAGAGCGTATGTCCAGGATGAACCGGTCCCTGTCAAGCCCAGCAACTGGGCAGCACCCCTAGGTACAATTTTGAGGCCCTTCCTGGGCAGCAGCCCTCAGTGACATCATGTTGGTTCTCTGTAAAGCTCCCGCCTCGCCTTCCTGTGGGGCAAGCTCATGATGCCCTTGCCTCAGCAACACCTAGAAAATCCTGAAATCCCTGTGAGTTTTGTCGAGAGATGCTACTCAACAGGAAGTTTTGCCTGAGCGAGCTCCTAACCCTGGGACCACAATGTGGTGGGAGAGAGGAGGACCTTGGCTCAATTCTTCTTCTTTTTTTTTTTCTCAATTCTTACAGACGAGGTCTGCTTTGTGTGCATCTTCGTGGTGCATGCGTGTGTGTGCACTTGTGCATATGAACTGATGTTAAGTACACAGGTGTATGGAGGCCAGAGGCCAACCTTGGGGTTCCTTCTCTAAAGGAACAAGACTGATACTGGATTTCTTAGTGGTTTACAGGCTGTGCTCCAGGTACCCCAGCAACGGCTGTATCCCTGGCCTTTCCAGAACGATGCATCCCTTGCTGGGGTACCTGGATGCAGCAACTGCTGGCAATTTCCACAGCTTTGGGAAAATGCCCTCTGAGGCTGTGTTCTTTACACCCTCCCCATGTTCCGAACGTATATAAGCGAGAGGCTGATGCCATAAAGTTGAGTTCCTGCTCCAACAAGACTCCTAGCTCAGTGTGTTTCTTTTGGGCCATTGACACTCGCCATCCTGCTCAGCCCCAGAGAGAGCAGACCGGGACCTCTCTCCTCTCGCCTGGACCTGCAGGCAAGGAGCCGGCAACGGAGCCCTCTCTCCACTGCCACGTTGCTCCTTTGGCTTGTGCCAGAAACCCAGGGGTGATGGGAGAAAGTTAGCTAGGCTCCTCATGGCCTCTGCCAATCCTGGCTTCCACAGACCTCGTGTGCGCACAGGATTCCAGGGCTCTGAACTAGAGCGGAAGTGTGTGCAGTGTCCTCTAGGTAGACAAGCAGCAACAGCTGATGACCAAGTGTTCTCTGATGACTCCTCCACCATGAAGCTGATGCCTGAGACCACAGAAGATGGCAGCACTTTCGCTGTGTGCTCAGCTCTGAATGTGAGCATGTGTATGCATGTTCATGGACTGGGGTTGTCTAGGCTTATGCGAGTGCCCTAGTTAGTGTGTGTGTGTGTGTGTGTGTGTGTGTGTGTGTGTGTGTGCCTGCACAGTCACTCAGCCCTCTGAGCCTGGCTCTTCTGTGGGCACCCACTCCTTCTGCCTTCTGTCTGGTTTAAAAGCAGCATTGCTACGGTGTGTGGCCCATGTCACATGCTCCCTCCGACGCACAGACATTCATTCTCCGGAGTTACAGATCAAGAGAGACCTGTTTCCTTTCGAGAGATGCAGTGTGAGTATACAGCCAGAGAGAGCAGGCTAAGACACCGGGCTAAGGTCAGGGTGCCCAGCTGCCTGCCTGGATGCCTGGCTCTCTCTGTGGCTCCAGGGCGGAGTCTGCTCTTACCTTTAAAAAAATATTATTGCCGGGCGTGGTGGTGCACGCCTTTAATCCCAGCACTTGGGAGGCAGAGGCAGGTGGATTTCTGAGTTCGAGGCCAGCCTGGTCTACAGAGNGTGTATGCATGTTCATGGACTGGGGTTGTCTAGGCTTATGCGAGTGCCCTAGTTAGTGTGTGTGTGTGTGTGTGTGTGTGTGTGTGTGTGTGTGTAAGCCAGAGGACCACCTTGGGTGTCATTCCGCAGGAACCATTCTTTTGTATTGACCTAAGGCTCGCCATGTAGGTTGGTTGGTGTGGTGGTTTGTATATGCGTGGCCCAGGGAGTGGCACCATTAGAAGGTGTGGCCTTGTTGGAATAGGTGTTTTACTGTGGACGTGGGTTTTAAGACCCTCATCCTAGCTGCCTGGAAGTCAATATTCTGGTAGCAGCCTTCAGATGAAGATGTAGAACTCTCAGCTCTGCTTGCACCATGCCTGCCTGGATGCTGCCATGCTCCTACCTTGATAATAATGGACTGAACCTCTGAACCTGTAAGCCAGCCTCAATTAAGTGTGGTCCTTTATAAAACTTGCCTTGGTCATGGTGTCTGTTCACAGCAGTAAAACCAAACTAAGACAGTAGGCTAGTGAGCCCCAGAGATCCATCTGCCAGTGCTAAATATACACATGTTCTGCCATGTGTTGCCTCCCCCAGCCTTGAAGCAGGCTGATTCAGACCTTGTTGCCACTAAGCACAGGACCTCCTGGGGTGGAACCTTCCGGACTTACCAAGCGGGTTCTATTGTCTACACCTGCCACTGCTTTCCTCCAAAACATTATCGCTACCTGCTGAGACCCTTGAGACCTTCCAGAGACAGCATCCCCCAGATCACTTTCAGCTGGAGAAGGGCATCAAGAACGAGTGGTGGGGGATGGGCCTCCTCCCTCTATATAAGCTCAGAATCTTAGTAAACTTGGGGGCTTTGATCAGCTATGTTGTCTTAGCCTCCTTCCTTGTTCTCCGTCTAATCCCTTTCAGCCCCAGCCCGCCTTTCAGGAGTACCCAGTTCGAGTGTGGCTGCGGGCTGTCGCACTCAGCCATGCCTGCTATATTTTTTTAAAAGATTTATATATTTATTTTATGTATATGAGTACATCATTTCCCTCTTAGACACACCAGAAGAGGGCGTCAGATCCCATTACAGATGGTTGTGAGCCACCATGTGGTTGCTGGGAATTGAACTCTGGACCTCTGGAAGAACAGCCAGTGCTCTTAACTGCTGAACCATCTCCCCAGGCCCCTGCTATAATTTTTTAAAGGTTTATTTCTTTTAAATCATGCGTGTATGTGGTGTAGAGGTATGCACGTGAATTTGGGTGCCCTAAGAGGCAATGTAGACAGAGATACCTGTAGAAATCTCAAGCCTGGCATTGGGAATGAGTGGACAGGCTGCCAGCCAAGGATCCTAGACAGCTTCAAAAAAGTGGGGAAAAACCAGGAGACATTGTTCTGGAGTATCCAGAAGGAGCTGGACCTGTGGACACTTTGCAGTTTACTTTATAAGGCCCAATTCCTGCCTCCTAGAACACCTTCCCCAGCTACTTCTTAGGAACATTCCAGAAGCCAGCATCCAAAGCTGCTGAGTTGTGCTGTGATGAGCTCAGAAGCCAGAGAAGACCGAGGCTGGGAAGACGGCTCAGCTGATCAAGTGGAGCAGCAGAGGCCGCAGTTCAGGTTCTAGAACTTAAAAATTCCAGAGTGGGGCCAGAGGATGGCTCAGCAGTGAGGAACATGCACTGTTCTTTTACAGGACCCGAGTTCAGTTCCCAGTACCCACATTGTCTTAGTCAGGGTTTCTATTCCTGCACAAACATCACGACCAAGAAGAAATTGGGGAGGAAAGGGTTTATTCAACTTACATTTCCACATTGCTATTCATTACCAAAGGAAGTCAGGACAGGAACTCAAGCAGGTCAGGAAGCAGGAGCTGATGCAGAGGCCATGGAGGGATGTTCTTTACTGGCTTGCTGCCACTGGCTTGCTCAGCCTGCTCTCTTATAGAACCAAGACTACCAGCCCAAGGATGGCACCACCCACAAGGGACCACCAATTGCGACTTACTAACTCAGTCCCACCAGCCTCCTCTTGCCATGTGACCCAACATGTCCACAGGTTCCTGGAGTCAGAACATGGACATCTTAGAGGGCCATTATTCAATGTGTTTCAGAAGGTTTGCTCAGGGTAGAAGGGGCAGGTCACATCCCTGCACATCAGGGCCTGTGATTCCCCTGCACCAAGGTTTCCCAACCTGTGGGTCATGACCCCTCAAAAACCATCAGAAAACACAGAAATTGACATTACAATTCTTTTTTTTCCCCCCCTCTGAGACAGGGTTTCTCTGTGTAGCCCTGGCTGTCCTGGAACTCACTTTGTTGACCAGGCTGGCCTCAAACTCAAGAATTCTGCCTGCCTCTGCCTCCCAAGTGCTGGGATTAAAGGTGTGTGCCGCCACCACCACCTGACATTACGATTCATAACAGTAGCAAAATTATAGTTATGAGGTAGCAACAAAAATAATGTTATCGTTGGTGGGGGTTCCCCACAGCATGAGGAACTGTGTTAAAGGGAACTGCATTGGAAAGGCTGAGAACTGCTCCCCTAGGCTGATCTGGCTCTAGGTTACGCCCACTCCACTGGTACGATCCGTAGGAGAAGGACTCACAACGAATGGACTTAAACAGTTGACCTGGTTAGCAGGCTGAGGGGATCGGGCTCCTGAGAGATGGTAGCCAGAGACTTGTGAATTATTTAGCAGTGTGCACATTAGACGCCATTACATTAGGTTGCAAATGATCAACACCAACCCCCCACAGTAAGGCAATAAAATAAAACATTAACGAGGTATCATGCTGTGTGGGGGAGGGGGCAGTGGTCACTGCACCTACAGGGCACAGAGCCCAGTAGGAATGAGATCAGACCCTCCAAGCACCACGTGAGAGTGGTATGGAGTGGGTGGGTAGGGGGCGGCCTCCCTCTTTCCCATCATGAATATCCAGGTGTGCCTATCTACAGTCAGCTATGAGGTTTGCTGTGCTGTGGAGGGTACATTCACCCTAGGTTCGTCTGTCTGAGGTCTGAACTCTTGGATAGCCTCATGTTTGGTGTGCTGTGAGGTTACTAGCACAGGGGATGGGCATCTTGGGGTTCAATCCTGGCTCAGCTTCTTCCTAAGCCTCTAAATATCCATCAGAGAGATTCAGGGTATCGATCCACAATCAATGTGAGTCCTTCCCAGAGTCTCCTCGGCGAGGTCCCCCAGCCCCTAGCATGCCAGACACTCAGCAGACCATAGTGGCACTGGTTCAGTTGTCACAGCTGTAGGAGGCAGAATCCTGGTCTCCAATCCCACGAGTCTGAATCTGTCACCTTACGTGGCAACAGGGACTGAGCAGATGTGATTTAGTTAAGAAGTGGGGAAAGGAGATTAACCTGGACTATCCAGAGGACCTTAAATATGACCATACAATGGTTCTAAGAGTGAGGTGGAAGCTGTTGCCCAGACAAAGATACAGAGACACCAGGGTGCTAGGTTGGGGCTTTCCACAGAGCAAGAGACAGCTAGCCAAGAAACCTAGACAGCGGCTTTGTGATTCTTCATTCAGGAGGAGGCTACAGACTGAATAAGGCAGGAGAGCGTGGAGACAAAGGGTTGACAGTAGCTGGGTCATCATCTGTTTCTTTCCTTGGAAGTGGGACATAGAGCCATGGAAAAGCAGCCGCTGGGTGGGTCCCAGGTTATGTCTCTGGGGTGAGGACCACAGCAGAGGGGACCTTACAGCCATGAGGTCGGCCAGCTTTCGCCACTGTGACAAACACAAGATTACAGTTTTAAAGGAAAAAGAAAAAAAAGGTTCCTCTGGGCTCACAGTTGAGGTGGTTAGGGTCTAGCCTACAGTTTGTTAGCATAATGGCTGGGAAGAGGGGAGGGAGGAAGGGGGGAGGGACAGACACACAGACACACAGGAAGAGGGAGGTGGAAGGGAGAGGGAGAGGGAGAGGGAGAGGGACCTGGCTCTCAATACCCACTTCAAGGACCCACCTCTTCAAGGTACCAGCACCTCCTGTACCCGTGTGGCCTGAGAACCAGGTATTTTCTACTTGGAAATTTGGGGGGATGTTTTAGAGATGAGCTACAGCACATGTGGACTAAAGCTAGCCTGTCTGGAAAATTCTATCTCTACTGATTTCTTAGATGGTCACATGACAACTTGGCTTCTGTTGGTGACTTAGAACTTAAGTATGCATGACTGTACCTTGAGTTTGAGGTGAGTCTGGGAGCAGGGTAGTGCAGGAGCCTAGGGTTTTGATGGAAGCCACTTGGGTCTTCTGGTCTGGTTACTTAAAACTTAAATACCGATGCCAACGACTTTGGCCTCCAGGTCTTCAAAGACACTGTCCAAGACCACACTCGCTGCCACTAAAACTCACCAAGTCCTTCCAGCTTACCCACAGTTTCCCTTTGACGTTTGGTCTTCTGCATCTTTCAGGGGCAAGGGTTGAAACAGGATTTTAATGTTTCTCAGGCTGGCCTTGACATCATGGTGATCCTCCTGTCTCAGCCTCCCGACCTGTCTTTGTATCTTTAGTCTTGCCTCATGAAAGTCACATTTCTGCCATGACCCAGTCACAATCATCCCTCCAGACTCTGGCTTACTGCAACCTGAATATTTGTGAACTGAGCTGAAAGACCGGACGGCTTTGGGACCCTTGAATGGGGACCTCACACATGGTGTGGGAAAGGTCTGGTGCCCACTTGGGAACAGCACTGGTAACTTCTGGCTAGAAAAGAACCTTGGCCAATCTTGTTTCCTGCTGCCAGGAGGTGACGGTTTTCTTCCTCGAATGTTCCTGTAGCCATGCCGGTTACCTCACCACAGGCCTCAAAGCAACAAGAACCAGCCGGCCACAGGGCCTCTAAAATCATGAGCTAAAAGACCTTTAAACGGCTTCTCTTAAACACATGGCCTTGATGGCTGCAAAGATGGCAGTTGAAACATCAGGGGAGAAAGGGCTGATGTCTCACTCTGGAAGGAGCAGAGAAGTCAGGACTGTGAGAGTAGACAGTTGAAGGTAGACAGAGGGCAGAGGTAGATGGTACACAGTGGTCACTGCCACACAGTGGTCAGCGCCACACATCGGTTATGTGTCAGTCGTGTTTACAGGTTCATGCATGCAGAGCTTTGCCAACGGTCTCACAGTTCCATGTGCCATGTTGCCCTGGCTGTGACCAACCTCAGACTACCTGACCACTTGAATTCAGGTGAGCAAGTTAATAGGTGGCTGTCTTAGTCACCTTAGGTTTTTTATTCCTGCACAAACATCATGACCAAGAAGCAAGTTTGGGGAAGAAAGGGTTTATTCAGTTTACACTTTCTACATTGCTGTTCATCACCGAAGAGAGTCAGGACTGGAACTCAAGCAGGTCAGGAAGCAGGAGCTGATGCAGAGGCCATGGAGGGATGTTACTTACTGGCTTCCTTCCCCTGGCTTGCTCAGCTTGCTTTTTTTTTTTTTTTAAAGACTTATTTATTGATTACATGTAAGTACACTGTAGCTGTCTTCAGACACTCCAGAAGAGGGCGCCAGATCTNGTTATGGATGGTTGTGAGCCACCATGTGGTTGCTGGGATTTGAACTCAGGACCTTTGGAAGAACAGTCGGGTGCTCTTACCTGATGAGCCATCTCACCAGCCCTAAGCCTGTTTTTTTTAAAGACTTATTTATTGATTACATGTAAGTACACTGTAGCTGTCTTCAGACACTCCAGAAGAGGGCGCCAGATCTCGTTATGGATGGTTGTGAGCCACCATGTGGTTGCTGGGATTTGAACTCAGGACCTTTGGAAGAACAGTCGGGTGCTCTTACCTGATGAGCCATCTCACTAGCCCTCAGCCTGCTCTCTTATAGAACCAAGACTACCAGCCCAGGGATGGCACCACCCACAAGGGGACCTCCCGCCTTGATCACTAATTGAGAAAATGCCTTACAGCTGGATCTCATGGAGGCATTTCCCCCACTGAAGCTCCTTTCTCTGTGATAACTCCAGCTGTGTCAAGTTGACACAAAACTAGCCAGTACAGGTGAGTAAGAAGGGTGTGTCACAGGCGTACTGAGAAGGGGGACCCGGAGAGGCAGCCACAGGAGTCAGGCCCCTCCCACCTGCTTGTTGGTGGGAAGGAGGTTGTGGAAGGGTTTGGTCTCTGACTCCCTGTGCAAGTTGTTTCTTTTGGGGGCAGGGGGTTAGAATCAGCACCGGAACCACCCAGACTGCTTCCAGTAGGCAGCTAGGCAGCCTCTCTCACGTAGCTGTCCCCAGCTGTCCCCTCTGTCCCCTGTGTGTCTAGGAGAACCGGGTCTTCATGTTTGCTCTGATTCCCCCTCAGCCAAGAATCTCCAGTTCCTCCCTTGGTCGCACCTTTGGGTTCCATTCAGGGACTTTGGAACCAGACTGTCCCTCAGCTGGCTGCTCTGCTCTCTCAGCAAACTCTTCAACACAGATGTAGAATTAAATTTTTCCTGTAATGAGATTTTCCTTAATGCGAGTTGCTGGGACTCCCCTCCCCAATGCTTTCTGAGCTGTCCTTGGCTCCCAAGGCTGTGGCCCCAACCCAAGCTTAAGTCACATGTGATTTCACTAATCAGGAGGGGTTGGGAAATAGTTTCCCCTTGACAGTGACCCTTATTACAATTAAAGCCTTTGATGTAGGGTCTCCTATCTGCCTAAAGAGACAGCGGGATCCGACACGTAATCTGAGAGGCACTTTACAGGACAGCCATCCACGCTGAAAGCTGATTATAAATAAGGTTCAGCCGATGGCTTCCATCAGCGTCTAAGGATTCACAGTCAAATGCAAGGTCATAGCCCTGATGCGCAGTTGGTCTCATACGTAAATCAGATTCTCCTAGTGCTGGCTTTCATATCATGTTTACGAAACACCTTCTGCTTATTACAGATCTGGGCACTAAGAACCACCCCTCCTGCAGGAGTCTTGAAATCTCTTATCTCAGCTCTTGTTTTAAGATTTCTCTGGGTAAGAAGCAACAGCCCCTGGCCCCAACCCGCCCAAGAATAGGAACTCGGGTACCTGAAGACTTTTTGGGATGCCTGGGCCAGGAGGATTCTGTCCCTCATCTGAGGAGAGATTCCACATGTTTTCCTCATGCTGTAAAGCACACAATGGGCTGTGTGTTCAACCCTGTGGCCTTTGGGGACCATAGGATGGAAGAGTGTCACTCTCAGACAGGGGAGGTGGCTCAGTTGACCTGAGTTAGATTCCTAGAACTCACATAAGAGTTTGTGACCCCAGCACTGGGTGGGAATGGGGTCTATGGAAACAAGAGGGTGTCTGGGGCTTGCTGGTCAGTTCACCTCATTACCAGTTCAAGATAAACTGTCTTGGGATTGGAGAGATGGCTCAGTGGTTAAGAGCACTGACTGCTGCTCTTCCAGAGGTCCTGAGTTCAATTCCCAGCAACCAAATGGTGGCTCACAACCCTCTGTAATGGGATCTGATACCCTCTTCTGAAGGCAGCTACAGAGTACCCCTACTCATAAAATAAAATTAAATTAAAAAAAAATTGTCCCCAAAAAGAACACGGTGGAGCACGGTAGCACAGGCCTTTAATTTCAGCACTTGGGAGGTGTAGACATGCTGACATCTTTGAATTCGAGATCTGATCTACAGAGCAAGTTTCAGGCCAGTCAGCGCTACATAGTAAGACTCTATCTCAATGGATAGATAGATAGATAGATAGATAGACAGATGAGCAAGCTGGTGAAATACTATAGAGAAAGACATCCTTTGCTTTGGCTTCCACATGTGCATCACGGACACATGTACCTGCATACACATGTATAACGCACATGCTTGCGCATGTACACAGGAAAGCAGGACTGACCAGCCCCACCTTAGTTAAGTATTCATGTTTGTGTACACATTTATACAAAAGTTGGTACTTTTTAATGGACATTTGGGGGCATTTTTTAACAGACCCCAGAAATCTGTTCACACTGGTGTGCATGCACATTTATCTCTGCGAACCCAACTGTGCCTAGAATCACCGAGAACGTGTGTCTGAAAGCATTTCCAGGGAGGTGACACCAAGGTGGAACGATCCACCCTGTAGATGGCTGGCACCAGAACTGGATCAAACTGGGAAGGGAGAGAGCTGAGCACCTGAAACCCAGACTCTCCACTTTCAGGTCTGCCCAGATGTGAGGAGGCTCAATCAGACCCTCCTGTCGCTGGGCATGCTGCCCTGCCCTCCACGCCACGCTGTATACCCTCTTAAACCATGACACTAGCCAAGATAACCGCCCACCTCTCCTTAAGCTGCTACTCACAGATTGTCTGTTACAGCAGCAACCGATGCGGCCCCTCACTCTCCATTGTAATGGTTGTGTGCTTCTCAGCACCATCCTACTCCAAACAATTCCTCACACCTTCCACAAACTGTCTGCATGACTATCTGAAGACAAGACTAAATTAGATGCCTGCATGGCCAAGCTCTGTATTCTAGGGCTATGGCGCAGTTTAAATGGCAACAGACAGCGTCCATTTCTTCGCCAAAGGAGCCGAGCTATTCAAACATATTCCTACCTGTGGGGTTACCGAGGCCAGCAAGCAACTTGGCTGGAACGTTTAGATAAAGACATCATTCAAAGATTTTATTTTAGTTTTACCAAGGAGTAAACACACACACACACACACACACACACACACACACAGAGCCTAAAACAATGTCCTGGAAGGTGTTGCAGAGGTGGCTCAGTAGTTAAGAGCGTGTAATTCTCCTGCAGGAGAGAGCTCCCGGCAGCGTGGCACGTGGCTCAGATGCAGCAGTCACTTAGTTCCAGAGGATTCCCACACCCTTTTCCGACTTCTGTGGGCCTTGCACGCAGGCGTGCAAACCCACACTCACAAGCACACATGATTTAAAATAAAGATTAAAATGTAAACAAAAAAACGGGCGTGGTGCACGCCTTTAATCGCAGCACTCGGGAGGCAGAGGCAGGCGGATTTCTGAGTTCGAGGCCAGCCTGGTCTACAAAGTGAGTTCCAGGACAGCCAGGGCTACACAGAGAAACCCTGTCTCAAAAAACAAAACAAAACAAAACAAAACAAAACAAAACAAAAAAAAAGTAAACAAAAATCAGTCAATTATAAATCCACTGTGGAAAAAAAATTAGAAATGGCAGAAGACGGAAGACCAATACCAGTTAAAATCTCTCTCTGTTAAAAGCTGCCCCTGGAAGCTCATCTTCTAGGCTGCTTCTGCGCAGTGTGCTTGCTTGAGTGGCGCCGGCTCAGGTTCCTACAGCTTTAGTTTGTAACGGCACCACTTACATTTAGCTCTGTTTCATGGGTTCAGTAATCTCTGTGGTTGTGTTGATGGCTGTATGTTATTTCAGCCTCACCCCCCCCCCATCTGTTGGGAGCTAAGTTTCCAGTGCCACCAGGTGTCACATCTGTGTGTGTGTACTCTCACACACGTGTATTCTCTCACACATCTGTGGATGTGTATTTTCACACACATGTATTCTCTCACACGTCTGTGCACGTGTATTCCTCCTGCTTATTTCATCTGCTCTGCCCTGCCCCGGAGCTTATTTGAAGCTACTGCTCCTCAGACCATAAGACCCTCCATTCCCCTGCCCCCTCCCCATTTCGTATGCATCCATCTTTGATTGTCTGTGCTGATTCAAAGACTGTACTCATCTTTTCAAACAACAAAAGCCTGCCTCAGCCTACAGAGGTCTGTGTCAGCATCCTGAGGCCGCTGGAACAAAGTGTCACAGGCTGAGTGGCTTGAAGCAGCGGCAATTTAGCCTGCTTCAGGCAGACGGAAGTCCAAGGTCAAGGTGTTAGCATGGGTTGTGTTCTCTGCACAGGCCTTGGGGGGGATCCTTTGGGTTCCTCTACTACCTGGTGGCTCCTGTGCCCTTTGAGCTACTTCCCTCCACTCTCTGCCCCGTGTTCTCCGCCCTTGCCTCTGTGCCCATGTCTCTCTCTGTTCAGAACTTACAACTCATTTTGTTGCTTTAGATTTTCAAAGGTGTTTCCACCTCAGGGACACATCCATGGGTACTGGGACTCAGCACCATGGAAGGGGATTTCTGTGAAAGCTGCCTCATGCGTGGTCCAGCTCAAGTCCCCGAGGTCTCCTAGGGCCTAGCATCCCTAGGGAAAACAGGAAGAAAACACCCTTTCTTGTGGAGTCTGCGCATGCTACACTAACATTTTAGATCATACGCATGCACATGTGCAGTGTACACATAGAGGCCAAAGGTCAAATCTTGGTGTTGTTTCAGGAGCTGTTCCACCAAATAAGTTTTGAGACAGGGTCTCTCACTGGCCTGGAATTCACCAAGCAGACTAGGCTCATGGCTCAGCAAGCCACCTTCCAGTCTCTGCCTCTCCAGAGCTAGGGTTACAGGGCTGGACCTGTGCCTAGTTAGTTAATGTAGGGTTATACTCAGACTCCTGCCGTTCAGAAAGACCTTCACTATGCCATGTCCACAGCCTTCTGCTGTTCAGAAAGACCTTCACTGTGCCATGTCCGCAGCCTTAGATTTGCTTTGTTCGGAGACTGGACTGACAGGCAAACTAGGCTTCAAACCTGAGATGTATTTGAGCATGACCTTGAACTTCTAATCCTCCTGCCTCCACTTCCTGAGTGCCAGGATTACAGGTGTGTTTCATCATACGCAGTTTGTGCAGCGCTGGGGATTACATTGAGGACTTCATGTGTGCTAGGCAAACACTCTGCCAGCTGAGGCTCATCTCTGACCCCTCACCGTTGATCAAAAAGGACCGAATCTTCAGGGGCAGTCTCACGGAGCCCCGGTGAGCAGGTACCTCCCTTCCAGAGGATAGCTCATTTTGTAATATGTGTCTTCGCTTTGAACCAACAATTGCATTGTTGGGTGATTATTTTAAGGTCATAATCAGAATGGCATTCAAAGACAAATCCACCAAAGGATGTGTTCCCAGCCCTACGTATACTGAACAAAAGGACCTTGACACCCACACAGAATCTGCTTGGTGAGGGCAGAGGCTCAGGTGTCGGTGGTAGAAAGAGAGCTAGTGGTGGGGTCTGGGCTTGATGGTATTTTAACTCAAGTCTGTGGCCTGAGCAAGTACTTCTGGTTTGGCTGGGGGCTGAGATAAGAGACACAGCCTCCCCAGGGACTGGGGCCCAGGGACCCTGGACTGGAGCTGAGCTGGGTGTGGGACAGTAGGGGTGCAGGTGGGAGCTGTCATTTTGAGAATTTGTTTCTGAGATCAGCTTTATGTAATGGTCACTGGTGTGGGTGGGACAGGTGGGGATGGTGTGCCTCCCTCTCTGTTCCTTCTGAAGTGTGTGCCCCATTCGGATGGGGGTGCAGCCTGCAGGTCATTTACTCTCCCCTGGCATTTAGCAGGCAAGGAGGAGTGATTTTCCTCACAGCGTCCTGGCTGGGTTCCAATTTGGGTGATTACATTCTGCCTGCTTAAAATTCCCCTCTCTTGTATCCAGGGCAGAAGCAACTCTTCCAGTCCTCTCCTGGTTGGAAGGAGGAGGAGGTGAAAACTGGGGGAATCAGCCTTGCCTCCCCCAGTACTGGGTAAGCAGGCTCTCTGCACACCCCAGAAGTGCGTTCTTGAGCGTAGGGATAAACCTATTAAACATATTGGGGTTTTCCAGAAAGATTCTCTTTAAGGGAATGAGGCAGAGATGAGTGAGCAGAATGCAGGTTTAAGAAGACAGTCCTGCTCTGGGCAGGGCTTCAGAGCCCCTCCCCCCATCTGTCTCCCGGTATTGTCTCACTCTAGGATGTGAAGGCTTCCTTCTTCCTTTGGTCTGAACCCTGTGAGGAATGAAGTAGGTTAACAGTTTGAGAATCCAAATTATTCCACAGATCAACATAACCCGGGAGGAGAAAAATGTTCTGATGATTAGACTGAACAAACCAGGTTGGATGTTAGAGACCTGGCCAACACACCAGGCTGGGTGGCAGAGAGAGGCCAGGCCAGCAGTGGGAGTCTCACTTGGCATTGTTCACGCTCGTCCTGATTGACTTTCTTCATTAAAGTGTGTGGGGACTTTCGAACATTTGCACCAAGTGTCTTTTTACACGCACGCGCGCGCACACACACACACACACACAGAGAGAGAGAGAGAGAGAGAGAGAGAGAGAGAGAGAGA
>NC_034596.1:99997076-100016248 GCF_900095145.1 Mus pahari
CTCCCCCCGCCCCACCCCGGGTTAGGTGACGAGGTAAGTGCTGATGGGATCGGATTATTTCTCCCCTTAAAAAGTTTCGAGGAGCAGAGTTGGAGGGGGGTGGGCACCAGTATGCCCTGCCTCCTATGCCCAGTTTCTGTTTCACACGGCTTGTTTTAGTCTTGCAACGATTTAGCTCGTGTGCAACATCAAATAAGGCACTCGACAACTATCAGCACGGTCCCTCCCCCCATCAGCCACCCGGGGCCGCATCCGCACCCCTGCACCCCTGAGCAGCCCAGCACCGGGCAGGCTGCCCGGATGGTCCAGGACCCCAAGGCACGACAACCCTTGCGCTCCCTCTAGCGTTAGTATCTGGGATCGTCAAGCGCTGCTGCGCAGCTGGGCTGCCTGCAATCCCGTGGTGTGCGAGATGATGTGGGGTGCACTCCGTGGCTGAGTGCGGGGTGCACGGAGTATGCCGGGCGCTAGGGACTCCTGGAGTCGGATACGTAATTTTGCATGCGGCTCCTGCGACCCCACGGTGGGAGATGCTAATTGCCCGTTTTGGACAGCTCTTTCCAGGCTTGAGGCTCCTTTCTCGTGTTGCCCCTCAGTCCAAGAACTAAACTCCAAGCGAGCCGCCGCCCGCTTTCATGCCAGCTCGTAGCCTGTGTCTCTCCCGGTCATGGAGAGGTCGCAATGCCAGGCGGTCCCTGCTCTGCGCATCCCTCTTCTGCCTGCGCCTTCAGCTCCGGGCTGGTTTGACTTTGTCTCCAGTTGGGCCATCTTGGTGCCCGGGATAACGGACTTCCTTTTCTGAGCGCTCCTGTTGGCGTTCTCTTCTCGCCACCTTCTAGGTCCCTCCTCGGCTTCCCGCCACAGAGAGCGTGTTTTCTACCGTCTTTCTTCTTTGGCGTGCACTTTTCCTCTGTATTTCACCCTTTCGGTCTGTTTCTCTCTCACCTGTCACAACTAAAACGTGTTAGAATGGAGGAGACACGGGCTAGGGGACCCCACAGCCGGCAGTGCTGGGGAGCCCACTGTAGGCTCCTATGTCTTTCTTACATCAGTGTGAAATGTGTCAGCTTGGTTTCCAGACATCGCAAAGGTTGTAGGGATTTGAGGAAGACCAAACAAGCCGTGGGCACACCTGCCAAGGGGACGGGACAGGGTGGGGTTGGGGGAGAAGACCAGAGACGGAGATGGGAGGAGGGGTGGAGGCAAGGCAGCGAGCGCTGCCCTTCTGGAGTACAATTTGGCAATCCATATGAAGAACCTTTTGCACAGTATCAGTAATGCCACTTCTTGGAATCCGGCCCAAAGAAATAATATGAAAGGTTAAAAAATATTTTGGACCCAAAAATGTTAATCACAGGCCTGTGAGATAGCTCATCAACTGAAGAAGAAAACCGACTCCAGTAAGTTGTTCTCTGATCTCCACAGGATGCCACGGGGCCTACATACCCTGCCCTACATTAATAAATAAATGTAATTTTTTTAAAAAAAAGAATCAAACTACAGGGACATGAAGAAATCTTGGGAACAGGCCATGGAGTGGTCAGCCTGAAGGCAGGACCCTGGGCAGACCCGCTGACTGTCCTGGCGAAGCTGGATGCAGATGCAGACGCACACAGAAAACATCTGTACGCCCCGTCCCGGCAGCTGGTGCCAAACACGGTTTCTTTCCTTCCTTTGTCAACTTCTCTTCTGCCTCCTGGTTTTCTGGAGGGAGCTTGCATTTAGGATGGAATAAAAACATCGGCCTCTCGATTTCCTTTGAAAATGGCAACCCCCTGAGAAAAAGGACAGTGAGGCCCAGTATCTGCATGAACAGGAGCTGTGAA
The DNA here is from genome assembly GCF_900095145.1 of Mus pahari. NCBI lineage: Eukaryota > Metazoa > Chordata > Mammalia > Rodentia > Muridae > Mus > Mus pahari. The sequence goes on from NC_034596.1 coordinate 99,998,903, forward strand.
GTACCAGAAAGTGACCGAGATGAGGATGCGGGGGGGGGGGGGGATTGGGGACAGAGCGTGAGTTTGGAGCACTCTGCCTGCTTCCCATGAGCCCGGGACTGCTGGACTCCATGGGCAGAACCATGGGTTCTGCTGGTTTCTTTATTTAATGTTTACATTTGTTTTTTTGTTTGTTTGTTTAATGGGTGAGGCCTGTGCGTGTGTGTGTGTGTGTGTGTGTGTGTGCGTGTGTATTATTGTGAGAGAGAGGGAGAGGAGAGGGAAGGGGGAAACTTGAAGGAATCCTCTCCTTCCATCATATGGGCCCCAGGGGTTGAACTCAGGACATCAGGTGTAGTGTCAAAGTTGGCATTTTGGTTTCTTTAAAACAAAACAAAACACAGAAATATTGCAACAGTATGTTTTGGTTTAATCCCAGGAGTGGGATATGGGGCTGCTTCAGATTGTCCACAGCAGCTGGCTGTGATTTGCCTCGTGCTCTAGTAGAGGCTTGATTTTGCCAGCTGCAGATATTTTCTGCGATTGTGTGATGTTTGGAATGCTGGGGACTTTTCAGAGGGTATATAAATGCCAGGGTCCTGTGAGGTGTGGTGGGATGTTGGTTGGTCGCTATAGGTCATTGTTGGTCACCCTTTGTTAAGTACCATCCAAAGAAGAAAGAAGAAATTAGATATCCTGTTGGGGAAGATGATACTTGTCCCAAGAAACTGGACACTCCTAATCAGCAGGAAGTGGTCTAATGATGTTACCCTTTCCCCTCTACCCGTTTTTCTCTGCTACCTGGTGTTATGGGTTTGAAAGGGTGGAAGGAAAGGGGTGGAGAAGGGTGGAAGAAACAAGACCTCACAAAGTAGGCAAAGTCCAACTACAATCAAGCCTAGCAACAAGCATCTTTGCTGGCTCCGCCCACCTTGCCAGCCCGGGACTGACCGGTCCTTTCGTGTTGATGGGGTTTTAGATGGAACCAATCCCCTGTCTCTAGGCACCTGACCACTTACTCCAATAGTAGTCACAACTGTCTTCACTTGTCACAAGTAGGGCTGTGTGTGGGTAGGTACACCCTAGAATATGCTCATTGTCTGTCAAATGCTGGGCACATGCGTTGAGCTCTCGCTGGGTACCAGGGCTGTAAATTCCACAGACCCTTCCTGATGAAACCAGAAACTGAGGGAGTTCAGGTCCCATGACCTTTCACCTCCTATGTCAGAGCTCCTGATACTGTCTTCCTGTCCTCCATTCCCTGCTGTCAAGCAAGACATTGGACCTGTTATGACAGCCACCCGCCCACATGTGACTAGTAAGCGCTGAAAATGTGTCCAGGGCCACTGAGCCATCGAAGCTGCCTTTTAATTCATTGTGCTTGACGTTTCAGCATATGAGTGGTAACTGCAATGTCGGATGGCCCAGCTCACTAAGAACCTGTCCTCAGCTCTGCCTGTGACACGGTCATTCACACCTCTCCTTTATGTTCCTCTGTCACTACCTCTGCAGTGCGAATGTCACTGCTGTGGCATGCCTGGTTTATAGCAGCTCTGCCAATGTGTGGGTGCCCGGGTGAGCATCTCTTCAGAGACCTAGGGCTGAGGGCTGAGAGCCCTTGTGGATGTCTTTATACCAGGGGACTGAACAAGCTACAGTGACAGCACTACAAAGTTTATTCTCCTCAGACAAGCAGGTGCTAAAAACTTACCAGTAACAGAGCCAAGATCCCCTGAGGACAAAACTAGTGGGTTTTCCTTAAAATTTTCTCTCTGAGAACCTCCTGTGTCGCCCTGGCCCTGGCTCTGCTGGGCCAGCTTCTCTGCCCTCTGGGATCCTACAGTTTCTGGGGTTTCTATCTGATGTCCGTGCTTGTATCTGTCATCTCCATTAAGCTTAATCTCCCTACAGGGCAGATAGTTTCTCTGTCCCCATGAGGACTGAATCCGCAGGACCCACTGCACAGTGGGCATTCCAGAATATGTATGAGTCAACACAGCACACAGTAGGTGCTTCCTAAGACCATGTAGAAATAAGCACAGCACATAGTGGGTACTCCCTAAGAGTGCGTGTAAACTGAGGCTGGAGAGATGGCTCAGTAGTTAAGAGCACAGGCTGCTTTTACAGAGACCTGGGTTCAATTCCCAGTACCCACAGAGTGTCTCACAACATTCTGTAAGTCCAGTCCCAGAGGATCTGATGCCTTCTTGGGTACTGGGCATATGTGAGGTATACATGCATACAGGCAAAACACTCGTACACATAAAATAAAAATAAATAAAATATTTTGAAGAGTAAGGTGGATTAAAAATAAGAATATATTTAAATAGACACAGCACACAGTGGGTGCTCCAGTAGAATATGTATAGGACACACAAAAGGTTGGTGGAAAGATTGTGGGACTGGAGTCCTGAACTTGACTCCTCTTCTTATTCTACTGAGATGTGTGACGTGAGACACATCCCCCCCTGGACTCAGTGTCCTTGTATGTTAGTTCCACAACACTCTCCTTCCTGCTCACCTTGAGGAGACACTATAAGCACAAATAAGACACAGTGTGGCTCTAGAAGGTCATTCCCAGAAATAAAAGACTCTGAAAATCTGCAACACTGAATTCTTTTTGGCCTCTGGCCATTTTATATGCACGAATCTCCTGGGTAAAAGAGAGCCAAGAGCCAGTGCTCTCTGAGTACCATGGAACAGACCAGAGCAGTAGCTAACTCGCCAAGCAAGGAGGGTGCACACTGGTGGCTCACTGAGTACCAACCTCGGGCCCGGCTTGGAGGTCCTCAATCCTCCTCCATAGGAAAGTAAGGGCTGGCTATGCTGGAGGAGGGCTGTCTGTCAGGAAGGGGGCCTTCAGGGTGGGTGGTGGGGGGAAGCCAGCCTCTTGGATGGGAGGGTTTTTTTCAATCTGACTTTGAGGAAGTAAGTTTTCTCCTGAAAACCACAGATCTTTGTTATTTCTTCCCCTGCTTGAGAATTTCTTCCAATCTGTGATTCTGAGAACCACAGTGGGCATCTGTGGCCTGTGTCAGCTACGGCGTCACCAGGACTGCTCCAGGGGGGTTAATTGCATCTAAGCGTTGGAAAGCGACTCTCTAATTAAACTTTGAAACGGAATGGCAAAATCACTGGGTGACAGACTGTCTGTGGGAGGGTCCCCTGAGGTGCTCTTCGTTTGTAGCTAATCATCTTCTGGGCCCAGGCTGTGCCTGTGTGCGGTGGGGCCGGTGTTCAGACCTGGCTGTGTACAACTCTGGATTCCCTTGGAGGTTTGTCAGACAGGCCCCCCGCGGTGCTCTGTGCCCTGCCTGAACCCCACAGTTGGGCCTGGGTATCTTGGAAGACTTTCATTTCTTGTCTTCGGCTCTCTGATTTCTATTTAAAATCAAAAGGTTATTTCTATACTTAGAACCATGACATCAAAGAAATTCGAACGGTGGAAGTTAATTCTAGATGTTTGTGAGTATTGCCCAAAGAACTCGAGTTTGAGACCGTTGGCACGGGCTATAAAATCCCCTCACACTGAAGTCCTCCGGTCTATTCAGCGCCCTAAGCCAGCCCCCCCTCCCAGACATTTTGGGTGATGTCAGGTGCGGCTACAAAGCACCCTACCGTGAGGCTCTCTGCAGAGTGGTCTGGCAGGTCAATGAGCACCTCACAACTTCCGGAACATCCCCCTTTGCCACTCGCCCCTCCCTTTCCTTTGCACGGACACTGTGGTGTCTCCTGATGAAGTGGCTTCCTGAGCCCCTCTAAGCCAGTCTGTAAGAGAGCGTCCAGATTAAGTGGATTGCGGTGGGAAGATCTGCCCTAAGCGAGGGCAGCCCCGTTCCGTGGGCTGGGGCTCCAGCCTGACAGCGTCCACAGCGTTCCTCTATCCTCGGCTTCCTGATCACAGAGGCACTTGCTGCCTTGCTGGCCCCACCGTGATCCACGGCGTCCCCTCAAACTGCAGCCAATGTAAAACTTCCTCCCTTGGGTTTCTTCTTGTGCACATTGCGACAGTCATGAGTAATGGCCCTCGGTTTGTTGTTGTTGCTTGGTTTGCTTTGCTTTGCTTTTTGTTTGAGATGGAGGTTCCCTGTGTAGCCCTGTGTGTCCGGGAACCCCCTTTATAGACAAGGTTGGCCTAGAACTTGTCTCTGCTTCGAGAGTGCTGGGATTAAAGGCATGTACTACCACCACCTGGCTGACTTTAGATGTCACCCTCGAAGGCCATCCCCTCTGGGAACTTTGCCTCCAGCAGACGTGAGCGGAATCTTTTCTGGATCTCCGTGGCTGCTAGCATAGTCTGTGACTCAGGGTGAGTTAAAGGCAAAAAACACAGGCTCTAACATCAGTGCCACCAACAGGGGACCACATGTTCAAATACATGAGTCCGTATGGGACATTTCTCCTCTGCATTACAAGCACCCATCACATACCAGGGTGTGAAGACGAGCAGTGGATAAAAAAGCTGCTTCTGCCATCTGCAGGATGGGAGGGGTCCTCTAAGCAATCGAGAGGAATTCAGATCTGGTGGAGGACACTCACCGTGTGGCAGTGCAGGTGAGTGGGCCCCGAGCGCATAGACCCTTGAGAAAGGCCAGGGAGAAGTCCTTCTGAGTAGAGAGGTTTGTAGACAGCCCGGAGCGCAGCCTCACTCCTGTGGGCTTCTTAGTCTTTATCTCCATCCTCCCATAATTGCCTCATTGGGGCTTTAAGACACATCTTCAGTGGAGGTCACACAGGGGGTCTGAAGAGCCACCCCAGGAATATAGCAGCATTGTTTTATTCAATAACTATGGAGGCTATAACTCCTTACCCTGCTCAGTGCCACTTCTGCAGGATGTCCCTGTGACAAATGCATCCTAGGGCACTGGGCCAAGAAAACTGGGTCCTCTTGATGTCCTCTTGGATCCCAACTCCAGAGAGGAAGAACACTGTGGCCTGCTGGCCTGGCCTGGGGGCTCTGGTGGGAGGAGCTCCAGAAGAGAGTGGAACCTGGTTCATAGCGTTACCTGGAAGCGAGCATCGTTGCTCCCACAGCTGGATCTAAGCAAACCTTATTTGTGTGAGGTTTTTTTTTTTTTTTTTTTTTTTAATTGTAAGCTGTTCTTTTGGAAAAGAAAGTGGAGGGAGGGGGCAGTTATGTCTATCAAAACTTGGTTTAGAATAGCTGATGGCAGCGCTAAATAGAGTTTGTACCTGTCTCTCAAACCATTTGCCAAACCCGGCTCTGCAACACACAAAGCCTCTGGGAGATGCTCAACGGAGGGGAGACAATTGGAGCTGGTGGTGTGTGTCATCTACATCAGAAACATAACAAACACCTTTACAGCACTAATGACAGAGGAGGAGAGGAGGGACTGCGGAACAGGGACGTGGGCTCTGGAGCCACAGCCCCCAGGTCACATGGACACCGAGACTCGGCTCCATCTGCGCGCGTGTGCGCATGTGCCTGCATGTGTGGGTGTAGGGGCATTCCTGTGAGTGTGTGCTCCTGTGAGTGAGTGTGCACATGTGTGTGGAGAGGCCAGAGGATAAGCTTGGCTGTCTTCAGGTGCTGCCCATCTCTTTTTATTTTGTTTGTTTGTTTGTTTGTTTGGATTTTCTTGAGACAGAGTGTCTCATTGGCCTGGTACTTTCCTAGTAGGCTTGGCTGGTGAGCAAGCTCCAGGAATATTCCTGTCACGGCTCCCTGCCTCTGGCAGTACAAGCACACCCCGTGCCCTGGTTTTACATGGGTGCTGGGTTTCAAACTCAGGTCCTCATGCTCCTTACATTCACAAGGCAGGCTCTCTACTGACTGAGCCATCTTGGCATACTTGACCTCTTTAATGGGTTTGTTGTTGTTGTTGATGTTGTCTTAGTTAGGGTTTTACGGCTGTGAACAGAGACACCACAACCAAGGCAGCTCTTATAAGGACAACATTTAGCTGGGGCTGGCTTATAGGTTCAGAGGTTCAGTCCAACCCGGGTGGTGGTGGCGCACGCCTTTAATCCCAGCAATTGGGAGGCAGAGGCAAGCAGATTTCTGAGTTCGAGGCCAGCCTGGTCTACAAAGTGAGTTCCAGGACAGCCAGGACTACATAGAGAAACCCTGTCTCGAAAACAAAACAAAACAAAACAAAAACCAGAGGTTCAGTCCATTGTCATCAAGGTGGGAGCATAGCAGCATCCAGGCAGGCATGGTGCAGGCAGAACTGAGAGTTCTACATCTTCATCTGAAGGCTGCTAGCAGAATACTGGCTTCCAGGCAGCTAGGATGAGGGTCTTTAAGCCCATACCCACAGTTACACACCTGCTCCAACAAGGCCACACCTCCTAATAGTGCCACTCCCTGGGCAGAGCATACACAGACCACTACGCTTGCCCTAAAATATTCCTGGTTGTAGTACTTGCCTTTGGGGCTTACGATGGTGGCAGGGAATGGGGAGTCCACAGCTTGGAGTATCTTCTCTTCTCAAATGTTATTGTCTCTTTGGGAAAGGGTCTCCCCAACCCGATGTGCGTAGTAGGACGTCCCATGACAGATCACCTTCTGTAGGAAGCCATGCCAGCCGGTGACAGGCTGTGCATTTCTCCTGCCTTCTGACAAACTGTGTGCCTTCTGGTTGACAATTGCCTATCTTTGTCACGCCTTTTATCTTGTAGTTTTAACATTTATTGGTTCAATTATTCAATGTTTACTTTTTTATTAAGCATATGGATCAAATTTTTATCACTTCTCACAGCAATTAATCCTACTATAAGACTTTTTTTTTTTTTTTTTTTAAATCGGCTCCTTCCATTTAAATGACATCGTGTGAACCTCTGCTGGCGCCCTGACAGAACAGTATCATCGAAATAGCACACCACGGCCAAACAAGTTTGGGAGATGTTGCCTGGAATTCCAGCTTACTGCGTGTGACCCCTGGGGGCAGGAGAGCTGCAGTCAGCCCGCTTGGATGCACAGCCACCCTTTCCGAGAGACCTTGCAAGCCGGGGTGGGATATGGTTTTGTTTTGAGTGTTACCAGAGCGAAGAGGAAGCAGCCACTGCCTAGAAGCTCTTTGTGAAGCGGTTTGGGTGGAGATGCCACAAACCCCAGAGCTCTGGAGCTCTCTGGAGCTTTCTACCCTTCCCCTCAGCTGTGCCTGCAGAGGCCGGGCTGGAGGCAGGTGAGATAGGGGAAGGAAGATGAATCTCCATTTTCCTTTTCTGTCTCAACTTCATCTTTCCCCATTAAGCTCCGCCCACTCATTATAATCACCGCAAAGAGAAGCGGAGCTCTATTCTGATTGGTGGCAGAACTCCAACCAACCAACCAACCAGCAGCTATTTCTATGCCTGTGGCCAGAAACAGGGGGCCCAGTCCTCATACTAGAAGGAAGCCATGGACACTCTATGACCAATAGAGGGAGGAAGAAAATCTCTAGGGTGGATATTCAAACCCAGTAACACCCCGCTCCCCGAGTCACCAGTGTCCCTGAATTCTTTTTTTTTTTTTTTTTTTTTTTTTTTTTTTTTTTTTTTTTTTTTTTTTTTTTTTTTTTTTTTTTTTTTTTTTTTTTGGTTTTTCGAGACAGGGTTTCTCTGTGTAGCCCTGGCTGTCCTGGAACTCACTTTGTAGACTAGGCTGGCCTCGAACTGCCTGCCTCTGCCTCCCGAGTCCTGGGATTAAAGGCATGTTCACCACCATGCCTGGCTGTTCCTGAATTCTAGCAGACCTTCTCTACAGAGGGGTCAGCACATGTGCCAATAAACACTTGGACCCCCAGAGTCTTCAGTGTCCCCCCTATTCTAGCAGCCCCTTCTTGAGGGGTCAGCACATGTGTCAATACACACTTGGGCTTTGCACCAAGATATTTTTCTATCCTTCAGTTCTTTAACCAGCAGAGAAAAATCCCACCCACTAGCCAGAACCACTACTCAATGTCCCATGAGCTACAGCAAGTCCCACAACTGGGCAAAAGTCCCAAGGAGGCAGAAGAGATAAATATTCTGCCCTCGTGGGGCCTGCGATGGTTCCTCTGCATCGTTAGCTTTATGGGATTCAGAGTCACCATGGAAATACAACTATGTGTGTGCCCATGAGGGCATTTCCAGGAAGGTGTAACTAAGAAGGGAAGATAGGGCAAGGCGAGCCCATGGGCTCCTGCCCCAGACTACATAAAAAGGAGAAAGCAAGCTGACCGCCAGCAGCCTGAGGGTGGACACAATGTCGAGTGCCTGTCACCAAGGCTTGCCGCTGTGATGGATGGACTGTGAACCCTCAGACTGTGAGCCAGAACGCAGCATGGACCATGTGCCCTCAGACTGTGAGCCAGCATGGACTATGTACCCTCAGAGTGAGAGCCAGAGCAAACCCCTTTCTTCATTAACTTGCTTCTGTCAAGTGTTTTGTCACAGCAACACAGAAGAAAACTGAGAGGGCCAAGGACAGTTCTTGGTGCTCAAGGGCATGAAGGCTTTGTCCCTGAGTATCTGCTGAGATTGTGTTACCTGAGCTCGTGTACATCTGAGGGGGAGTGTGTACATGAGGAAATGATCTCATCTTGAAACAGGAAGCCAGAGAGTAAATCAGGGATCAGACTCAGGCTCTTTCAGGAGCAAGCTCAGTGTCTCGTATCTCCTGAGAGGATCCTTATTCCAAGGCAGGGCTCCTATGACATAAGAATCTTACTCGACTCCATCCGTTAAAGAATCTAATGCCTCATATCACCACAGTGGGGACCAAGCTTCCAAGACGTGAGTCCTGGAGACACATCACATCCAGAACGCAGCACAGAGGAAATACCTAATCATTTGTTTGTTATGTCATGGAATGGCAGATGCTAGTTCATCGTTCACCGAACAAATTACACACAGCCCTGCGCATATGTGAACTACAAATCCCAGGGTCCTTTGTGGTAAAGAGATGCCATATGACTGCATTCTGGCCAATGGAATGTGGGGAAAATGACAGGGTGCCCCTCCTACAAGGCCATGGAAACCCTGTCCTAGAATCACAGAAGCCTCTCTTTTCCTTCATCCATCTACAGAGTTGATGGGGCAGGAGAGGCAGGAGGGTGTGTGGGGGCAGTTGAATGAATGGACAGACCAGAGTGGCTTCATTCATGGGGGGATGATGGGCAAGCTACAGAGGGAGATCACTGTGATACTGGAGCGTAGCAAAGCAGATGTCCACTCGACCTCAACAACCAGTTCCCTCCTGTTAGGACGGACTCCTCGGCAAACCAGTGAGCCACATTAGGCACGGGTCTCTGTCGGCAAGGCCAGTGGCATCCAGTGGAGAGTCAGACATGTAGATGACAGGGTTAGTTTTCCTGACCTGGAGGGGTCACTAGGCATATATGTTTGACAGGCAGCAGAGCGGACTGAAAAAAAATGGGGATCCCAGTGGAAAACTCCAAATGGTGTCGTCATCCCACAGAAAGGTGACTGTTGTGGAAGAGAAATGGAAGCCAAAGTCAGGATCTATGCTGGGGCTCGGGTCGAAGTGGCAGAAGCAGAGAAGGTTCAGTCCTAGGATAGATGCAAGCCCCTTGTGGGAGTTCCTTGCTGCTGGGCCAGAATGTGGGAGAGAAGAAGGTGGTTCAGAGTACCCTACCTCATGATGCAGAGGCCACTGATGCCCTTGAGGAGGATGGCGGACCTTCCTTCCTTCCTTCCTTCCTTCCTTCCTTCCTTCCTTCCTTCCTTCCTGACTGCGTACCCTGCCATCCAGGCACCTTCTGTGTGTGCCCATGCCTGAGCTGAGGGTGGAAGGTGCATCCGGTCTGATGTAGCTAGCGATGTGAAAGCAGAACTCAGCCAAGGGAGGGAAGAGGATGGAGCAGAGAGTCTGAAAGCCTGAGCAGGTGGCGAGATCACAGTAGCTGCCCAGAACCGGAAGTGAACCCCCACCTCCTTAGCAAGACAGAGGAAAGCTGGGCTCTGCTCACTCCATAGTGAATGAATGCCTCTTTGTCCCTCTTCCTCTGGGAAGGACAATGTCCTGGCCTGGTCCCTTTTATGCTCTGGGGCCAGCAGGCCCTTAGCAGATGTTAAATGCAGTAACACCCACACACTTTAGCAGCTTTGGTGCCCACTGGTGAGGATGCACGTATATGTACACACACACACACACACACACACACACACACACACACACACACACACAGCCGTTAGGTCTGGCAGATGCAATTAGCCTCTGGGTCCCTTAGAATTAGATGCAGGTGGCTAATTGTCCATGCCAGGAGGCAACTGTGGGCACAATTAGTCATGTCTCTCTCCCCGCTTGGGGCTAATGTCTGGGGGCGGGGCCGAGGGAGGGAGTTTGAGAAGCGGGATCTGTCCTGAGCCATGGGCTGCGATGGGTGACTTTTGGTGGGGCTGCTCACCCTGTGGGGTTGGGGAGCACTGTAGGAGTGGTCAAGGGCAGGAGGGCGGGAGGGAGGGTGGCAGCTGCTTTGAGCAGTCCCTGCATTCTCCTCCCCACGCTGTCAGCACCCTGGCGTCTAGATAACTGATGCTGAGCTCCACTTGTCTGCAAAGCCCTATGCCTGTATCATAGCCCAAAGCCACTCACTTTGCTGGCGAAGTCTTTACTCCATCCGTTCTCATGGGGCAGAATGGCGAAACCCGAGCCAGCTCATGACCAGGTCCCCCCCGCTGCTTTTATGCCCTTCCTGTAGTTGTTTTTCCCCTCTCTCTTTCTAAATTTATTTATTTATTTATTTATTTATTTATTTATTTATTTATTTATTTATCTATTTGTTGAGAGAGGGTCTCACTCTGTAGCTCTGGCTGCCCCAGGACTCACTCTGTAGACCAGGCTGGCCTCAAACTCAAACTCACAAAGATCTGCCTGCCTCTGCTCCCGAGTGCTGGGATTAAAGGTGTGTGCCACCATGTCCAGATCCCATGGCTTTTTCTTTTCTTTTCTTTTCTTTTCTTTTCTTTTCTTTTCTTTTCTTTTCTTTTCTTTTCTTTTCTTTTCTTTTGTTTTTGTTTGTTTGTTTGTTTGTTTTGTTTTGTTTTGTTTGTTTTGTTTGTTTTTTCGAGACAGGGTTTCTGTATAGCCCTGGCTGTCCTGGAACTCACTTTGTAGACCAGGCTGGCCTCAAACTCAGAAATCCACCTGCCTCTGCCTCCCGAGTGCTGGGATTAAAGGCGTGCGCCACCACACCCAGCATTCCCATGGCTTTTTCTTGTCCTCCCAGTCCATAATGTCTTACCAGGCTGGGGGATGACTCCCAGAGACTAGACACTGGCTTAGAGCAGAACAGGCCTGGGAAATCTCAAGTGTAAAATTATCATTGGCTGCTAGGGTCCTGCACACACCCCAGGCATCAGGGGCAGGGATGCGGAGGGACCTGTGAGTTTACAGAGAGCGTGCACCGTACCCATAGGATGAGAGATGACAATGGCCAGCCGTTCTAGGACTCTCCGAAAGTTCAGTGACTCACTAGAGATCTAGGTGTTGCTTTGCTGAGCCCTCAGTTTCCCGAGTTGTTAAGGTGTTGAATCTCTGTAATGGCTTGAGGTCTACCCAGTTCTGTCAGCTTCCACTAGAGCTGCGGAGTTCAGGAGGGGATGGCCTCTGACCAGGAGAGAGGGAAGGTGTGAAGTTCACAGAGAAGGGTGTTGGAAACTGGCTTGACTGCTAGGATGGAAGCTTGTGTAAGGGCAGAGCTGGTGGTGCCCTGAGGTAGGCTGACCTGCACTTATCTGGGGTTGCCCGTGACTAAGGGCATCATGGGGAACATACTTAGTGGTGTGCCTTGGCCTCCACAGAGGCCATCCAACGAATCACACCTCTGATGTTCACGGATCGGAGAAGCTGACTCACTGTGGCCCATAGATGCTGCCGTCCTCTGCGCCAGGTCCGAGCAGTGCAGTGGCCATGTTCCTTCTTACACACTATGTAAGAAGTCCAGCTATTTGGAGACCTCCAAGTTCCCTGCAGGTTGTATGGAGAGAGCTGCCTCAGTAGGCCCCATCCGGCCCAGCGAGGCTAACCCCACAGCAGACAAGTCTGTGCAGGCAGCATCTTGCAAACCTACTCAGCTGACAGTGGGACACAATGGTAGAAAAGACTCCAAGCAGGGGCCAACCACATAGCTAGGGAAAATAATTACCTCCCCTAGCTGATCATCCCCCAAGATCATAAAGAGAACCATTACTGCCTTTTATTATGTGTGTGCTCACACGCGTGCAGGTGTGTGCCAGTGCATGTGGAAGCCCAAGGTTGGCATACACAGTCTTTCTCCATCACTGTCCACCTTATTCACTGATGCATGGTGACTCACTGAACCCCGAGCTCATCGATCAATATGCTTTGTCTTGCTCTGGGCTTTCATCGCTCTCCGCTTGCGAGGGCTGGAACCACAGCAGGCTACCACACCTACCCAGCACTTTTACCACTCCTCACCTTTATGAATCGAGGACTTTAACCACTCAGCCATCTCCCCGCCCACAAATTACTGTTTTAGACCATGAAATTTTGAGCCTGTGTGAGATGTGGTGATAGATGACCATAAAAGTCCAGGGAGGGCTGGTTTCAGATACGACTGGATCTGAGTTTCAAATAATATGCCCTGGTCTTGTTTGCTTTCTCATGTCTTGCTCTCTGTGCTGATGTGTTTCCCAAACTATCTTTTTCTGGTGGCATCTCCCTAGACCCTCTGTTCTGGGCCATCCCTGCCTCTGACACAGGTAGATAGACACGTTCTATATCTCAGTCACTAGGTAACACATTCTCATGGGTCATTTCCTGACTCAGCACAGTGGAAAGGCACTGGAGGAGCATTCTATCTCCTTCAGTAGAGTCTGATCTTTTAACACTACAACACAGTGTTGTCATCTCTTCACGCAAATCAAGTTTTACACACACACACACACACACACGCAGGCACACACACATGCAGGCACACGCTCACAAATGAATCTCAATGTTTTAAGAAAATGACAATTTTCCACTGGACAAAGTTCATAGCTGTCCTGGGCTGTTTATAGTCCATGAGTCACAGATTGAGCATGCCAGCCACAGTGTACTTAAAGCTACTTGATGAACTTGGACATCAGCCCTACATAAGTCACATCTTCAACTCCAAAGCACTCGTTCAGAAAAGATGTCTAAGGGAGCATCTACCTGTGGCCTCCAGGGATGGCTTTAAACTGGGGACAGGTGTGATTCTTCCGAGCCCAAGCTTTCTCCATTGAGTGGAAGGAGCCAGCTAGGGTTCCCCAGTGGAAGGCAGAAGAGAACAAGCTACATATAGGACCATTTTTCTCCCTGGGTTCTAGAGCCATATGTTTCTGCACTCATAGAGTTTACGTCTTCCGAGGCTTCTTGAAAACTGAGATCTAGGCTTGAAGGAACCAGGACAAGCCTCTGAGAGACAAAGCCCAGCAGATGCAGTCCCTCCTGAGCCTGCAGTGGAGGCGAGACACACCCCAAGGTAGATCTAGCCTGACCAGCACACCTACAGGGTATTGGTTTTCTCTATTCATTACTCTCAAAAGCCCTGGATATATGTAAAGACAAAGGACTTTTACTCTGAGCAAAAACACAGGGCAAAAGCTCAAAGAAATATTAAAAATAAGAAACACTTGGAGGGGGGAGGGTATAGGGGACATTCGGGATAGCATTTGAAATGTCAATGAAGAAAATATCTAATAAAATAATTTAAAAAAGAGAAACACTTGGGGGCTGGAGAGATGGCTCAGCAGTTAAGAGCAATGACTACTCTGCCAGAGGTCCTGAGTTCAATTCGCAGCATCCACATGGTGGCTTACAACCATCTGTAATGGGATCTGATGCCCTCTTCTGGTGTGTCTGAGGACAGCTGCAGTGTACCCATACAAGTAAAAAATAAATAAATCTTTTTTTAAAAAGTCTCTTTCCTGTTTTTTTAAAAAAATGAAAGAAACACTTGGCCAGGGGATGTAACTGGGTTTGATCCCCAGCAACACGGAAAACAGATATGGTGGCATCTGACTATGACCCTGGCAGTTAGAATGTGAAGGCAAAGGGATCTGTGGTTCAGGGTCGTCCTTGGCTACATAGTGAGCCTGGGTTCGCTGCATGAGGAGCTGTCCCAAGAAACAAAACAAAAATTAAAAAAAAAAATTAATTAAGAGAAACTGAGTACTGCTGGGATTTGAACTCAGAACCTCTGGAAGAGCAGTCAGTGCTCTTAACCACTGAGCCATCTCGCCAGCCCTTCAAGCTTGATTCTTTCTTTCTTTCTTTCTTTCTTTCTTTCTTTCTTTCTTTCTTTCTTTCTTTCTTTCTTTCTTTTTTTGTTTTTACGAGACAGGGTTTCTCTGTATAGCCCTTGTTGTCCTGGAACTCATTCTGTAATTAAGGCTGTCCTTGAACACAGAGATCCGCCTGCCTCTGCCTCCAACGCGCTGGGATTAAAGGCATGTGACACCACTGCCGGGACTCAAGCTTGATTCTTAGTTCTTCAGATCTGGAGTACAGTAATTAGTATTTCATCCGTGTGAGGATGAACCTACCTAGCCACCCACCCATTCATCCATCTATCATCCATCCACTCATTCATTCACTATCCATCCATCTACCATCTATCCACCCACCTATCCATCTACCCACCCACCATCATTCATTCCTCCATCCATCCACCATCCATCTACCCATCCCTCCCTCCCTCCCTCCCTCCATCCATCCATCCACCCATCCATTTACCCATCCATTCATCCACCCATCCACACTCATCTATCCATCTATCAATTATCCACCATTCACCCACCCACCCATCCATCATTTATCCATCCATCCATTCACCCATCCGTCATCCATTCATCTACTCATCCATCCATCCATCCATCCACATTCATCTATCTATACGTCTATCATCCATCATCCATTCATCTGTCCATCTATCCATCCATCCATCCATCTGTCCATCCATTCATCCATTCATCCATCATCCATTTATTCATCCTCCCATCATTCATCTACCCAACCATTCACCATCCATTTACTCATTTAACCACCATCTACCTATTCACCATCCACCCATCATCCATCCATCCATCCATCTACCTATCTTCCCATCATTTGTCCATCCATCCATGTATCTATCCACCATCCACCTCTCTATCCATCCACCTCTCCTTCCACTGAGCCACCTACCCACTGTTCTATCTATCTAGTGAACTAACTACTCAACAGATTCTATCTATTACAAATCAGTGAGAGAAAACGCCAGTGCTGGGGAAAGACTTAGAAAGAAATCCTCAGAGCAAGGAAAAGGTTAAAATAAATCAAAATAAAATTGGAGCTGGCTGTGGGCTTATTCTTAATGACACATGGAAGCAATAAAGCAGCTATGCTATGTAATGGACCACTGAGGATTTTTCGCTCTCAGTCAGTCCGAGATGTACCGAATCCAATATCCTATCAGTGATTTGATTTGTTAATAATCAAATTGCAAATACCTTTTCATTTGGCTTCAAAAAGCAAACAGCCATTCGGAATAATTTTTATGGGTCTTGGAATGCAAAATAAACTTAAAATATTGTGTTTGCAAGCCCTACTGGCATGACCGTATTATAATTTATATTGGCCTATTTTGATGTACAGTGGCGTAATGAAACTTTAAAAAATATATTCTGCAAAGCTGCATCTAAGCCCAAGCCTGCAGCACAGATTAATGTAAGAACATCATGGGGATTCTTTGCATATTTCGTACAGAAATTTCTAGAAAATGACTGTTCACCGAAACCTCAACGGTGTAGGATCTGCAGTCTCTCAGATTCATCTATTGTCACCATGCCTGGCCCTCTCTCTGAATCTTTCTCTTGCTGGAATCTTCTACCTCCTACCCCCAGACCCCCAGCTCCACCAGCTCGTGTTCTGAGCCTGCTGTGTGCACACATGTCTATATTCAGTTTTCAAGTTCCTCTGGCCCCGATACCCTTCCATTCCTCTCTGTTTACATGGTACCTCAGACATTTGACAGCCTCTAGCTCAAATGCCACTCCTGCTGGGATCGAACCCTGACACTCCCTGGTATTATCACGTCCTCTCTTCCACAGAAATTTGAAAGGAATTCCATGATAGCTCTTGTCGTGGTGTGTTATCTGTTTACACCCACAAGACTAACTTCCTTGACAACCCAACAAAGATATGCTCAATCCCAAAGTCTCGACACCAGGCCTGGGACACAGATGTTCCCTACAGATGTGTGGGTGATGGGCAGACAGTTGGATCTGGGTAACAAAGGGGTGAATGAATGGAGGAAAGGTAAGTTTATGGACATGGTAGATGGGTAAATGAAAGTTTTGGTGGGCTGCCCATGGGTGGGTAGACAAGGGAACAGAGGGTGGGCTGGAGAAAAGATTGAAAGAACAGAACCTTCTAGAATATGACAGTCTCTCCAGAATTGGAATTGTTCAAATACAAGTAGTAGAGAGGCCTTAGGACATAGATGGATTGTTAAATAAGCTAAACTGTTAGCTTTTTCCAGGTAGTAGTCCTTCCTACCACCTTCCTGTAGGTAGGGAATGCCTCAGCACAGATACCGTGTAGTAGAGGTTGAATGCCATCTGAGCTTTTCAGGAAGGGCCAGGAAGGGCCTCGTTAATAAGATAATATTGAAACAGAAATCTAAGAGAAGAGATCTAACATTGACATAGAAAAGTTAGAATAGGGGATAGGGGAAGGCCGGATGGACAAAGTGCCTGGGGTGAAGGTGTGCTTGGGAAGCACAGAAACAGGCAAGGACCTATGTGGCTGGAGCAGAGGGGAGGCTGGGACTGTGCACCTCATGGCTTCCATGTTTTGTGTTTCTCTTAGAAGGGTTTGCAGACTTGGCACTGAATTAGAACTGTATGCTTAGATCTTTGGTTTAACTAGAATCCGTTGTCTATACATGATGGAGGATTGTGGCTGCCAAGTTGGTTGGACTAGAAAGCACCTATCAGATGAGAAAATTGCACATCTGGGCGTGTCTATGAGGATGTTTCATTTGGATCAGCCAATCCACTGGTGAGGTCAAAGTGTGGGGCAGTCGTGTGAAGGGCAGACCTTGTTGGAGGAACTGGGTCACTTTGAGCACATCTCCAGGGACTGGATCTTGCCGGCCCCTTTCTGTCACCGTCCAGTCTGCATTCTCTACTATGTGCTCCCTTCGGGAATCATTTTCCGCCTCACCACACACAGGCTCAGAGTGTATGGGGCCAAGATTATGGATCAAAATCTCTAAGACCATGAACTAAAATAAATAATTCTTCTCCTTAAATTGTGTTTCTCAGGTATCTGTCATAGGTATGAAAATAACAAGCAAAATATGCAGCAGGGTTCAAAATTTGTTCCTAGTGGGGAGGGAGGGAGGGAGGGAGGGAAAGAGAGAGAGAGAGAGAGAGAGAGAGAGAGAGAGA
>NC_034596.1:100016253-100050176 GCF_900095145.1 Mus pahari
AGAGAGAGAGAGAGAGAGAGAGAGAGAGAGAGAGAGAGAGAGAGAGAGAGAGAGAGATTGTTGTCCCAAGGACACGCACTCAGTAGAGTATGCCAGCACTTCACTGAGGACCACCAAGTCCACTGGGAAACTGCCATTTGTGCAAGAGCTGTTACCTGCTCCTCCCTGCCCATCGATCGATGTTACTTTAACCGCCAGTGTTTAAGTACAGAAACATAAGCCTTTCTATAGCAGAGCACAGCTTCTAGAAACAGTTTAGTGTTTTTCAAACACAGCACACACATCTGATGGTATCTATTTCTTGCTCCTTTATGTTTTCTCTGGTGCTGGTCACAGCGACAGAGCACTTCCAACATGGAGAGTCACATCTGACTAATGAAGCTGAAAGCAAGCGTCCTTGTAGGTAGGCCCTGTGTTCATGGAGGGCACTGTTCATGACTTGCCATAGGACACGATGTCAGTGGACACTTGTGGCGACGACTGTTTTACAATACCTAGGGCCCAGGATGACTAAGAGATTCCTAACAGACTGGCTTAAGTAGAGCGAAAGCTGATTTCTCTGTGTGTAAGCGGTCACAAGTTCCCTAAGCAGCAGGGTTGGCTCTGTAGCTAGAAGTCTCTGTCCCTTCTGCCTGAAGAAAGACAGGAGACTACTGTAGGCAGCACTTCTGCTCACAGCCCATTGGCTGGAACTTAGTCACATGATTGCCTCCAACTACAATGAAGGCTTGGAGAAGTACTTTCTAATCCCGCTGCCAGAGGCTAACACCAGGGTGGGGTGGGGGGAGTGGGCGGGGATGGTGGGAGTGGGTGGGACTGGGGAGTGGGTGGAGCAGAGTGCCGGGGGTGGGAGGGGAGAGTGTAGGTCCAGTATAAAAGGAACAAAGTAAGCTACTAGAGCAAGCGGCCACACACAGTATTATCAACTCAGTTCTCTTTCATTTCTGAAAAACAAACCAGCGGTGTCACTCCTGGAACCTTTTGGTGGTAGAGGCTAGCTGGAGGAAGTGGAAGCCTGGATGGGGGCTGGAGGATTTAGCCCCCCATCCCCCACTCTCTCACCCACCTTACCCCTGCTTCACCACCCCCACCCCCATCCCCACCCTACCCCCACCCTCACTTCTTCTCCTCTCTGCTTCCTTTCCTGGACCAATCAAATGAAAGCAAGCCCTGGCTGGTACTTCAAGCCCCTCCTCCTGTTGAGCTCCACATCTTCCCAGCCACTGTAGACCCAGACCATGCACCCTTAAACCACAAGTCAAAATAAACCCTTCCTTTCTTACATGGCTTCTTGACAGGAATTTGCCCATAACTACAAAGGAAGTGAATGGCAGAAGTTTGGTTTGTTTTAAGCCTGGGTCTGGGGATTTCATCTTCCCAGACTGTCTCTAGCTGTAACCACATGACGTCCACTCTGGATTAAGTGGGCACCCTCAGTACCTCATAGCTGAGCTGCCTTTCGTTTCTGGGTGTAGAGACGACTCCGTGCCGCTTGGGTCTCTTATCAGACTGTAAGGGCACAGTTTATTTAGGATGTGTATGTAGGTAAGTGCCGTCCAGGTGCTGATTCTGTATCTAGGTTTTGTTGCTCTGAAAGGGTGATCTGGGAGCTGTCTGTCCTTCCCCGGGCCCTGGGAACTTGGCTCCTCCTATGTCTGCAACTCTTTTTTGAGAGTTTGGTTGGGAGGAGTTGTTCCTGAAGCCATCTGGCATGGTGACTGTTTCTAAGGCTTTGGCTAGCATGGCAGGGTGTTAATTGTACGCCAACAGGTTGTCTTTCTGCTATCAGGGAGCCCTGGGCTTGCAGATGTATACAGATGCTCAGAAGGACACATTTGTCCTAACTCCTCTGAAGGCTACATATGGCTGAGTTTCCAAGTTCAGGCTGTGAGAGAGACCAGAGATGTGTGGGCATCACTCTGGCATGGACCTGGAGATGTGGGCACCTTCTTTTCCCCTCAGTCGGCTTCGTGGAAGAGGACCTGCTGGGGAGGCAGCTGGAAGCAGGTCTCCTGGCAGATCAGAAAGCAGAGGAACCTGGGTCCAAGACATGGGGTTGGCAGGTGCCAGCTCTGGACAGTGACTTGACTGGGAGGTTTCCTGTGGTTTGCTAGGTTCCTCTGTAGTTTGCTATGACCTCTGAGTCTATGTGTGATGATGTAAGCTAGGCTTTCAGAGTCTTTGTCGCTACCAGGCCCAAGTATTGTATTTCTTTTTAAATGATGTATTCCTGCAGAAAATGCCCATTTCAGCCAGAGTTTCAGTGCACTACGGTATAGTTACAATGTTTCTTTAACCCAAAAGTCTAGTCTGTCCCAAGTTTCCTCGTGGTCTCTCTCCTTTCTGCCTCTACAGGGTCTCAAGCCTTGAACTTGCTATATAAACAAGAATGATCTTGCTTTTCAGTCCCCCTGCCTCTCCCTCCTAAGTGCCAGGACTGCGCTCGGGCAAATGCCCTTTTCCAGTTTGTGTGGTGACAGGGACAACCCAGGGCTTCTTCCTGCATGCTAAGGAAATAACCCCTCTGCCATCTGAAGAACATTCCAGGCCCTTCTCTTTCGTTTCTGTCATGTCTTTCCCCTCCCTGTTTCCCTTGCCTCCCTCCTCCCTTGGTCCTCCCTCACCAGTATCTAGATTTCTCACTTTTTAGAATACATTTATTTTTGTTTTATGTGTCTCACCTATTTCTGTGCACTGTGTGCATGCAGTACCCAAGGATGCCAGTAGAGGGCACCAGATTCCCTGGAACTGAAGTTACAGATAGTTTTTAGTCGCCATGTGGGTGCTGGGAATCAATCCCAGATCCTCTTCAAGAGCAACCAGTGCTCTTAACAATTGAGCCACCTCTCCAGCCTTCTCGTTTCATTCGCAAACACACTAGCTAAGCTTGACCGCTCACACGCCTGCTTCTGCTTGGGATGTTCTTCCTGTTTTATCAACTGTCACTCATTCATTTCCTGTTTTTTTTTTGTTTTTTATCAACTCTGATTTTGTTTATTAATCTTAGTTATTAGTCTTAGGCTTATTGTTCCTCCCACCTCTCCACTCTCCAGAGATAAATGTTTGGTTTAGTTTCAATCTTTCTTATTTCAACTAGAAGGTTTGTGACTGTCGATTTTCCTCAGGGCCTTATTTTGCCCGTGAAGTGTTGCTCATTATGTAACATTCCTTCATTGCTCACATCTGAATAGTTCTTAATTCCAGTATGTTTTTCTGTGTGACCTGTGAGTGTTTATAAAGCATCTGACTTTTTTTTTTTTTTTCGAGACAGGGTTTCTCTGTGCAGTCCTGGCTGTCCTGGAACTCACACTGTAGACCAGGCTGGCCTCGAACTCAGAAATCCACCTGCCTCTGCCTCCCAAGTGTCGGGATTACAGATGTACACCACCACTGGCCAGCTGGCATCTGATTCTTTCAAGGTGACTTTATTTCACTGTCTAGCTAGCACCTCCCACTTTTAATGAATTGTGGTCAGAAAAGTAGCTTGCATTATTCTTCTTGTTTTGTTCTTTTAAAAAGATATTTTTGTAATATATCCCACAGTATACTATGGCAATCACATACCGCGCCTTGGAAAAGACAGTTGCAACCGTTTGGAATTCTGTGCACCTGTTTATGTTGGGCACATTAGGCTGTGCCACTTTAGTATCTTCTGACTTTTCCCTGTCCTTGATCCATTCATTTGAAAAGTAAATATATATACACTATTATATATATATACATATATATATATATATGTATATATATATATAGTCTCACACACACACACACACACATATATATATATATATATATATATATATATATATATATATGACTACTCTTCTAATTTTACACAAAAATTTCCTGTCTTACTCCCATTTTGATTAGTATTTTCGAGACATTATTTGTATAGGCAAGGATTTCCTAACTGTCACACAGAAGGAAACATTTATCTGCGGGACACATCTCACCATTTCCTGTATGGTTTTACATCGACACTGTTAACTTCCACTAACAATTCCTCCATCTTACATATAATAAATAAATAAATCTTTTATTTAAAAAAGGAAATGGAAACCTTTAAAAAATAAATAAATAAAAGGAGGAGATCCAGTGTCCTGTGACGACCCACTTCCTGGTTCTTGGACCGAATGACCTGTTCTCACAGGGTAGAGGGACTAGGAGGCTCTGTGACTCCTTTAATAAGGGCATTAATCTCACCCATAATCCCTCCCAAGGTCCTACATCCAATTTTATTATATTGGGAGTTTTACCATATGACTTGGGATGAGGGGTGGTTATAGCCAGATCATAACAAGGGGCATTTTTCTCTCTTTCTCGTCCTTTGACACAAGGTCCCCTATAGCCCAGACTGGGCTCATTTGACACAAGGTCCCCTATAGCCCATATTGAGCTCAAATTCCCTTTGTAGCCAAGGATGAGTCTGACAAGAAAAAAATTGCACCAAAAATGTCCAACCATAGAAAGCAAGCGGGCTAAAATCATAGTCAGGGCTTTGCGGGCCTCCGCCTAGGATCCGGTAGCCTGGTTTGGTTAAGAAGAATGTACTGAGCCCAGGCAAATCCAATCCTTGACTTCATGGCTCTGGCCCTTGTTCAATCCAGCTCCTGATTGGAGTAAGGGCCACACTGTATCCCTGAGTGTCACCTCTATGGAAGGAAGAAAATATTTGAGAAAGTAATACAGTTGTGTCTTTATTGAACAGGTATAGATGATTACATTTTGGCTATGCTTCCCTGAACAGCACAATGTAGTGGCTACTGGCATGGCTTTGCTGTGAGCCACTGTGTGTAACTGGTGGTTTGTAGGAGAATGTGCGCAGGACCATGCCTCTTTAAATAAGGGTTGTGAATATCCACAGAGATTTGGAAACCAGTCCCGCACGCATGCTCAGGGACTGGTTTGTACTGGATTCTGTCTGGGCCAAAAAGCCCAAGATGTCTACCCTCTTTGCTCCACACACAAATCATAAAGATTGTAATTAAGGAAGAAGAGCCGAGAGCTGGAGAGGGGGCTCAGCAGTTCCAGGTATATGCTGCTCCTACAGAGGGAGCACTGCTCCTACAGAGAGAGCACTGCTCCTACAGAGGGAGCGCTGCTCCTACAGAGAGAGCACTGCTCCGCTGCTCAATACAGAGAGAGCACTGTTCCTACAGAGCACCTAAGATCAGTTTCTAGCACCCATGTCATGGGGCTCACTACTACCTGTAATTCCAGTTCCAGGGGATCCAGTGCACCCCCCCACACACACCAAGTCACATCATATTTTTCCATGTTAGACTTTTTTTTTTTTACTTAGAATGGTCATTTTAGTATAAAGGCATATGTTAACACTATGTCTAAAAACATCTATACACTGCAAGAGTTTGTAAGAAAAGTAAATATTTCTGCAGGCTCTGGAGTGTTCCGTGGCCTGGCTCTGTGTCTGCCCATCTGAGGTCCACCCCATGAGCCAGTGGAGTTTTCTGTGACCTTCTTTGTGGGAAAGAGGGCAGGTGCTTTGCACTGCGTGACCCTCATCATGCCTGGCTGCTTCTGATCCTCACAGGCGACGCCCAGCCTCCTCCACCCTAGACCCTCTCTCTGTTCAGGGTTTAGCTTTTGAGCTGAATCTCTCCACGGTCCAACATGCCCCAAAGTAGATCTTCACTAGACTCTAGAAGGAGGGTTGGGGTAAGCCTGGTTTCCTCTTTCCTTTCCATATTCAAGTCCTCCTGTGGGGGCGCAGGGGGCTCCCCAAGAAAATACTCTACCTACAAAATAGACCACCTGTCTGTGGGTTTGTCTCAGTCTCCACATTTTCATCAAAGCTCTACCTAGAAAGAAAATGACAAAGGTGGGAGTTGGGGTAGAGGCCGGGGTAGGGGTAGAGGTAGGGAGGGGACTGGGGACAGAGGTGGGGGATGGAGTCCCGGATGTACCACTGGGAGGAGTTGAAAGTCCAAATTGTGCAGTTTCTCGATGGCCTGTTTCCTTGTGAGACTAGTACGTGTGGATAAAATGGATTTACAGCAAGGAGCTAACAAGTAAAAAACGAAGTAAATTAACATGAAAGAGCCGTTCACAATAGGCCCCCTTCCCACAGTACCACGGAGTACAAAGGCCCAGGGTTATGGCTTTCATTGTGGGTTTGTGGCACCTGAAGAATAACCTGAGACTTGCACAATTGAACATTCCTCGGTATGGTCCCACATGTGGGGTCGGTTCCCTGCCTCTTGTGAGTGACATTCCAGACAGCCTCTCTCTCCATCTTCAGGTGTGGGGGACACCTGACCCCTCCCGTCTGTCTTTCAGAACAAAAGCTATGGTGGATCTGTCAGGTCCCATTTGGAAACACGGTATCAATCTAGCCTTATCCTGGTATTGATGGGCTGTGGGTATGCTACTGTAATTATGTCAAAAATGAAATATTTCAATGTGATTGGCAGGCCGATTACAATAATGCATGTCATTAGGCCCAGAGCTTGCTTGTTCAACTAGAGAGAATGCCAGTGGCAATTAGCTGTGTTTTCTTTAAAATTTGCCAAGATTTCATTTAGTTTTCATTGTGCCGGTGTAAAACACCCCACAGAGGCACCTGGTGGTTGGCGTCTCTCGGATTCTTCTGTGGACAAGCCCGTGCATAGCATGGGAGGCAGGGGCAGAAAGATCTTCAGTCGACAGATGTTTGTGTGTACGGGGTGGGAAAGTCCTGTGTATACGGGTGTGTGGATGTATGTCTTTGAGTGAGTCTCAATTCATCTGAGGTGCCTTGTCTTTTTCTCCATATCGTTATTAAAAATCCTAAGGTGAAGAGACTTCTTGGGTCCACATGGGTCAAACACCCAATTGGCTGCCATTGCCTATGATGGGACCCTGGCATTCCTGACCCTTGCCATTGTTGCCAATGTTCAGACTTGCTGAGTAGATCATACCCAGATGCAAGGTGTGTGTGTGTGTGTGTGTGTGTGTGTGTGTGCGCGTGCGCGCGCGCGCGCATGCCAGGGGTATGCGGTTGTCTACAAAAGTTGTGTAAGTACTGAAACATACCTCCGGGACCCTTGACTCAGGGATAGGCTGGCTCAGATTTCAGTTTTGTGGCTGAAGGCTGGAGGCCCTACGGAGTCTGGCTTTAATTAGACCAGGCTGTGTTTAGAGTCAAAGAGTACAGTGTCCCCACAGCCTCTAGCATTCACAAGGAGTTGGGGACACCCCAGAAGTCCTCAGTGATCCTCCGGGACCCCCCAACCCACTTCCTGCTAAGGGCCCTGTGTGTGGAGAAGGACTTGGGCTCACATCCATCGTTGTGTGAGCTCTGTCTTAGGCAAGTTGGGAGCCAGGATCCCCAAAGCAGAGCGTGACCAAGTTAGTTGTTGATGGAAAGGGGACCTTGTCCCTCACAGTCCTACAAGTCCCCCAAACTGCAGACCTCATATCCTCTGGTAGGTCCTTCCTGGTTCCCTGCAGGTTCTAAGCCTCTCCCTGTATTTATCTGGACTCTGCATTCGCCTCTGGGCGTTGGCTTGCTGGGCTACTGTCAGACAGCACAGCAGTCTATGGTCTGAAAGATAGCGGTAGGTTCTCACACCACTTCCTGAAGAGCCACTGAGATGGGATGTTGACAGGCAGCTTCCTTAAACAGCTGGTATGCTCGGATCTGCTTGCTGGGTCTCCTCAGGGTTCTACCTCTGTGTGCGTCCATGTCTTGGTCTCTTCTCTACAGAAGAACATAGTCACATGGGTTAGGACTCGAGTTCACTACCTCTTTAAAGAGCTTCCCCTGTAATGATCAGTATTGATTGTCAGTGTGAGAGGGTCTTGTACTTTTTGGTTACTTTACTGGGTTCTTATATCTATCACCCTTCACCTCCCCAATCACTTCCAACCCCCAACACTACGTAGGTGAGAAAGAAAGTTAGAGAGGAAAGGGGACGTAGATCTCTTTAGACTACTTTTTGGTGATTAGGGGCATTGAGTTCCTTGGGGCAAGTCCAATCCTTGCTGGTTTTTACCTCCAAGTAGCAGCCAGCAGTCCAGCAAACAGCAAGAGCGGCAGGAGGAACCAGCGGCGGCAGGCAGAGCAGCAGCCTCTAACCCCCCTCTCTCAGGCAGAGTCACACCCCTGCCAGAGCATGAGACAAATCATAGTCAGCTGCTGTGGACCATCTGAAGCAGCCCCATATTCCCACGCCGGGGATTAAAACAAAAACTATATACACAGAACATAAATGGGTGTTTTAAAGAAGCCCAGAGTCTCACTACAGGATCCGGAATAAAAAAGGGGCATTATTCTAGGCGTATTTGGGAGGGAGTCTGTAGGCTGGGTTAATTGAGATGTGAAGCCCTGCTGCCTTTATGGGCAGCGCCATTCCACAGGCTGGCATCCTGGGCTACGTGAGAATGACCAGGTGAGCCGAGCACAGACATTCATCTTTCTCTGCTTCCTAGCCTCAGAGGCCACTCAAGCCGCTGCCTCATACTCTTGCCCCAACGACTTCTCCACGGATGGACTGTACCCTCAAACTCCGCGCTGAAACAAATCGTCCCTGCCTTGAGTGGAGTTTGTCAGGTATTCTGTGCAGAACCAGAAAGCTGACTAATATATCAGCAATGCAGTCACATTCTGAAGCATGGTAGTAGGGGCTTCAGTATACGGATCGGCCACAGGGGTGGGAGCAGGCTTCCCTATCAGGGAGCCCTGGGCACAGGAGAAATTGTCTGACTTGGCCCTGGGTGAAGGCTGGGAAGGGCACGATCTGGCAGCTTCTACCTAGGCTCTGTGGAACAGTCTCAGGGGAGAGGGTATGTGAACATTGGGGCACTCCAGCAAGGGACCCGTGCCCTCTCTCGGGTCTGGAGGCCCCAAGAGATCTGGAAGTCTGCGATCAAAGTGTATGTGAGGCCATGCTTTCTTTGAAGGTTTAGGGAGTACTGCCTTCCAGACCTCTCCTTGGGCTCCTGGTAGCACCGTGGCTTGTTGCAGTAGAACCCATGTTCCTGTGGAGGCTTCCTGTCAGTGTGCTTGCACGTCCAGATGCCGCCATTTTAGAGGCACATCAGTCACACTGGATGAGGGATCCAACCAACTCTTCCCCTAAAGAAAGACAATGACCCGAGCTGCCAATAAACTGTGGGGGTTAGGACCCCTGCGTGAACTCAGGGAGACACCGTGCGATCCAGAGGAAAACTTTGGGTCAGGCTCAATGCTTCTTTTGGACTTGATGGACTTTGAAGGATACCTCTCTAGGCCCTGTTGTGCCCTGTTTCGAAGCGTGGCTAGCCCAGTGCCAAGGTCTCAAAACAGGTACAAACAGAGAGCAAGGCTCGGGAGGATACAGCAGCCCAGTGAGAATGATCCTCTCCTGAATCCCCTCTCTTTTCACAGAATTAAAACGAAACAAATTGTGTAAAAATACATGTGACACAAAATGTATTTCAGTGACCGTTTTAAAGTGTTGGGTACAGTGACATTAAAGTGCAGTCACATTGTTGTGGGGCAGCCGCCAACTTTCCAACTCCAAAACTCTTCCCCAAACTGTGGCTTTTCAGTCATTAAACAATAGCTCATTTCTGTAAGACCTGGTGTCCGAGGTCCTCTAGTGTTCTGCTGATGTCTTTCTGTGTGACAAAATACCTCAGTTGTGAGCAGCGCCAAGCAACAGCTTCATTTTATGATGCGCTCGGTT
The DNA here is from genome assembly GCF_900095145.1 of Mus pahari. Classification (NCBI taxonomy): domain Eukaryota; kingdom Metazoa; phylum Chordata; class Mammalia; order Rodentia; family Muridae; genus Mus; species Mus pahari. The sequence goes on from NC_034596.1 coordinate 100,025,922, forward strand.
CTTTGGGCTAGGAATGGGGTCAGGACACCCAGTAGGGCCATTTAATGACTAGAGTAGGCGTCTCTTCGGGGCGTGAATTTCCAGGTCCTTGGTCCTGGTGGCCCATAGACTCCACGATTCTGCTCCTTTCACATCAACTGGGTTTGAGTTACCCAAGACAGAAACACCCTGCGGTGTCTGAGACAGTTAAGACAGCAGGACTTGCTGGACAGGGTTCTCCATTGGCATTTCTCCATATGGCTGCGGTAGGGGCGGGAATGGGGAGGGACTTCCTTACAGCTCTGAAGGTTTCCTCTTCCTGCTTGCTTCGTAGAATCTTTCACAGGAGATTTCCCTGTACCCAACCTCAGCCCCACAAAATGTGCTTTGCCTTATAGATATCTTCATTGTTGTATGTTTGCATGTCTGTCTTCCCTTTTAGATGATGAAGTCTTTGCAGCCAAGAGCTCCATATTTTCAGAGTCCTTCTTGTCTAGGAGGGTGCAGGGAAATTAGTAGATGGGTATTCTGTGCATGTGTGTGTGTGTGTGTGTGTGTTTCCTGAGAACAGTGGGTGTCCTGTCCCCATTCCTAGCCCAAAGAACGGAGCATGTCATAAAATGGAGCTGTTGCCTGGCGCTGCTCACACCTGAGGTAGTTTGTCACACAGAAAGACATCAGCAGAACACTGGAGGACCTCGGATGCCAGATCTTACAGAAATGAGCTATTGTTTAATGACTGAAAAGCTACAGGTTGGGAAGAAGCCTAAAGAGTAGCTTCGCATTAGAGTAGCCCAGAGAGTGAAAGAAGCATCACCGGGCAGAGCCGAGGTGAGAAATAACTCAGAATTTCTGTTTGAGCCCCTGGACCCTTAGTCCCCTTCCCTCAGATGTGTTCTGCCTTCCCTTAGGGCTGAGAAACAGTAGCAAATGTTGCTTGGGTGAGGGTGGGAAGACATGGGGTAGGGGGGGGGGCGGGAGAGATGTTCTTTGGTGAAATGGGTTAAGGAGGTCTGAGGTTAGCGGAGATTTGTGTTCCCTTTGTGTAGGGGTTGACATTTAAAATGGGACAGATCCAATGTGTCCTGAGCTCGCTGGCAAGATCACTGGTGCACAGAACGTTCTCTCGGGACCGTTGTTTCATCAAGCTTGCCTGTCACTGCTGTGTCATAGACTCCGCAGAAGATATCCCTTCTATGTGCCCTACTGGCCAGGCAATGCACAGCATGTTCCTCAGCTACTAATAAAGGGGTCGAAGGGGTCGTGGGATCTTTCCGGTCCATGTACAGCACAAGGAACAGCGACAATTCCGTGATGAATTCCAGTGCTACTTTGGAAGAAGCCAAGGTCAGAGAGTAGAATGAACTTCCCAGGGAATCTGTGCAGTGGTCACCTGACTCCCGGTGTGGGCCTTGTATTATGTCACTGCTCTCAATGGGACCTGAACCCCTTTAGTCATGGAGGAGAATGTCAACCAGAAACAAGGGATTGCAGATGGTCACTGAGCACCAAGAACCCATGTTTCTCAGGTCGGTTGCTCGCTGTGGACTCAGGACTGCCTGGAATCCTGGGAGCTGGTGCATTTTGAACAAACTTGTAGATGAGGGCTTGCAGACCAAAGCTCTGCATTTGGGGGTGGCGGGAGACGGTAGGATCGAGCTCCAGGAGCCTTTCCCAGAGTGCTGTGCTAAAGACAAAGGTTAACTCTCTGCTCAGAACATGTCGATGTCTGCCAGCGGGCCCCCAGCAAGCAGAGCCCTTCTGACGTGCATCACTCGCTCATTCCACTGGAGATCCAGTCCCGCCACGGGATTTGCTCCTGCATGGCTGCCTTCCAGAGCGGCCTTCTGGGAAAGGGGGATCGATGGCAGAAGAGGGAGATCCAGCAAGGCTTTTTCAGTAAAAGCCTTTTATGCCTCTTGTTCAAAGCGTTTAAGTGCCTTTTAGATCGCAGATTGAACCGCCGACATTGTAAAGTGGAGCCTTTTAATACCAAAGTACACTGCCAGAGTTAGAGTCCATTATGGGAAAAAGCGTTTCACTAAGCCAGCCTTAAGAATAAGCCTCTCACGTGTAGGGGACGTGTGAAATGTTTGATGACAAACAGTTTCTCGGTATTATAATAAGGGACTCATTATGCAAGGCTCTCTCTCTCTCTCTCTCTCTCTCTCTCTCTCTCTCTCTNTGTGTGTGTGTGTGTGTGTGTGTGTGTGTGTGTGTGTGTTGATTACACATAGTGAGTCATGTCTCATCTGTGGACACCAGTTTCTTCATCTTCTGTGAGATTGGACTGAATGGACCTCAGGTGCTTACATGATAAAGCTTTCTTTCTACACTGGGTGTCCATTTTCTCATCCTAAAATGAGGGCTTCAGAGTCAGGAGCTGCCTAAGGGACAGAGCCCAGAGCTCATGCTGTGTGAGGAAATGACCTCAGGAAAGGTCACAGTTGGTATTCCAGCGACTGGGACATTATCAGGGCTTGGTTTTCTCTGCTCTGAGATTCGTCATCCAGGCAGTCCTTCCTGCTGCCTTCTCCTGCCTCCCACAGTGGTGTCCCCACCACTCTTAGATACTGGCAGGAAAGAACTGCTTTCTCCCAATCTTTCCCAAAGCTTCGAGGTCAAATCTCTTTGGCTTGGATGGGATCCTGTAGCCTGTCTGTCCTTGAACAAATCGCCATGTTCAGAGTGAAAACTCTCTGACCTTTGGCTGACTGGCTGATTGGCCCTTGGTCACATGTTCACTCCAAGGTTCCTGTCATTTCAACACAAGGTCAGTGTCATTGTGCCAGATAGTTTTGTGTCAAGTTGGCATAGACTACACTCCCCTGTGAGGGGGGAACCTCAACTGCAGACTTATCTCCAGCCCATGGGCATTTTCTGATGCAGATGAGGAATGCCCAGCCTCCATGGGGTTGGGGGCTGTGCAGCCTCTTCGCAGTTGGCTGATGCTTTCCCCAGTGTCCTTCTGTGAAGTCAGGGCTCCAGGCAGACGTGAGTTATCAGTGTATGCTTGGCGTTTACTGCTCTGAGCACCACCCTCCTAATTTGAACATGTACCTTTGTTCCAAAGCTCCCAGGAAGGTGGCTCGTTGGTGAAATGTTTGCCGTGCAAGACCTGCATTGACACCAGAATTCGTGTGGGGGAAAGGGTGGGGAGGGGCTGGTGGTACCCATTTGTAATCCTCCAACCAGAGAGGCAGAGGTAGGACCCCTGGGACTCACCGTCCAGCCAGCCTAGCCTACAACAAGCTCCAAGCCAGAAGTAGACATGGTCTCAAAACACAGTGGACAACACTTGATTTATGACACTTAAGAATGTCCTCTGGCCTCCACACAGACATGCACTAAGACACACACACACACACACACACACACACACACACACACACACACTTTCTTTTGCCCCTCCCCACACAAATCCTCTCTCTGGTGTTAGAAGATGCTCAAATATTCTCCCATATATCTGGGTTTCCAGAAAGGCTGAGACAGCCTGTGTTAGGAGGTTCCTTGTGTTTTTAACAGATGCATCTATAATAGCAGGCTGATTCAGGCAGTGAGGGAGGGCTTCGCAGAAGACACACCTGGATGCAAGCTTTGACCACTCTGTGGACAGGACTCTGCATTGATGATTCAGCCTATGGGGCCTGTGCTGCCCACTTAGAGACTCTGGGCTGTTGCAAAGTGTTTATGAGGACACTTGATACTGAGCTAAGGCCAGAGCAATTGGGGGAATTGTGGGGCAAGTGGACTGTGCCACCAGACAGAAGAACTGGCAAGGTTGAACAGGCTCAAACCCCTTGGGAATCTCAGAATTGAGACCGGCAGGCATGGAGTCAAATCCCTGCCAAACTACTGATCTGGAACATGTAACCATGACACCGCACTATGAAGACCATGACAATTGGTCATGTAACAGAAAAGTCTGTAGTTCTTCATGTTAATGAGGTATCTAGATGGGACCCAAGTATTTAGCCAATGAGCTTCCTTGGACACTCCTTCCCACAAAAGGTATTTAACTCCTGATTCACCCTGAGTAAGATGTATACATTCACATCTGCTATCAAATAGAACAGTTTGGACAAGCAAGGACCGCCCCCTTCACCAAGGAACACTGGAGGTTGGGAGTGCTTCATTGTAAAAAGCCACACTTAAATCTCCCAGAGAAGTCCTCCTCTCTCCAGTCCCTCCACAGTCTCAGCACTCACTAGTAACCAAACTGGGTCCAACCCCCATCCTGGGTTCAGCCACCCCCTTCCTGCCTGGTGCATTGGTGTCCTGAGAGGAAACGAGGACCCACAGACCCCCATTCCCAACTCCCAGGAGTACCCCAAGGGTGTCTGGGTACACAGGAGACTGGGAATCACAACAACCATCCCAGAACCGCTGTTTCCCACCTGAGACGACACGGACTGAGAACCCCTAATGTGTAGTGTGTTCTGCCTCCCCTGAGCAGCGTGCCCGTGCCCGGCACCCCAGCCCAGTGGAGAGGCAGACATGCAGCCTGATAGGGAAGGAGGTAGCAGAAGGAGGGGTGTGCAGTGACAGCCTCAGAAAGCAGACTGTGCCTCAGTCTCCTTTAATCCCACTAGAGGGGAATACAGTAATAACACCTGCACCTGCACCAGCACCGGGACCAATAAAAGATGCTTTATTCTAGAGCCACCTACGGGTGACCACGGCCTGGGAACACATATCGGGTCACCCCAAATACCATATTCCAGTGTGAATGAAAAATGAGGTCATGAGCACTCCTGGGCATGGTTGGGAAGGTTTATTGTAGATGCAAGGGAGAATACAGCCACAGGCATCTGCAAGGGTTCAGACTCAACCAGATCAGTAAACTGAACCCAGCAGTGAGAGGAGAGAGGGGTTGGGGAGGTGGGGAGTTAAGGGATGGGGAGGTGGAGGAATAGGGGGTACGTACTGGGGAGGTGGGAGTGTGGGAGGGGGAGAGAGGGAGAGAGAGAAAGGAACCAAGAGGCCAAGAAGCCAAGAGGGCATGTAGCCAAAATGGCTGAGTTATATAAAGAAGAGAAGGTGGGGGAACAGAAGGGACTCTAAGGGCCTAGGGAGGTTAGGGTAGGGTCAGAGTATGCCTGCCAGGTTGAGTCTCTCTAACAAGTGCTGGAGTTGGTAGTCTTATTTCATACGTTAAACAGGCACCTCAGTTAGCCCTTTGTCTCAGGTTTCTTTGAGACTTGATACAATGTAGTGAGAGTTCTGTGATTTTTTTTTTTTTAAATGGTAACAAAATGAAGAAGTAAGTCAAGACACTTCAAATATATTGGTAGGAACATCAAGTGGGTGGTTCATGCAAAGTGGAGAGTCTGCTCTCGGCTTCAGCTGCTGTCTGATTACATTCTTAGCCTTTGCGTTGGTGCACTCTAGGGGGGTCTGTGTGAACAGTCTAAAATAATTTACCTAATGGTCACAAGGGTGTTAGGCAACCAACACATGGGGCTGAGGAACACATTGCTATTTAGGGGATTAAGATTTCGATAATTTGGCCCCAAATCTGCATCATTCCAACTCTCTACAAACACTGACGTTTTAATCAGCCAATCAGCACTATAGATTGTCAGTGTGTATGCAGTTCTCCCCCTGGGAAATTCAGTTTACAAGGGGTTAATGGATAGAAAAGATGGTTGCTGGGCTCTTGCTATGAGAACACCTTATATTTACCGTGTACCCCTACTAATCAGAAAAAAAGAAAGGAAAGGGGCTCTGAGATACACAGAGAAGGCAGACACAGAAATCACTTGGAGACAGGCAGAAATTAGAGTGGGCACAGACCAAGGGATGTAAAGAATTGCCAGAAATCTGGGAAGCAAGAAGGGTCTGTGCCTAGAGCATAGGCTCCAAACCTGTGGGTGCGACTCCCTTGGGGATTACAGATCTGATATCTTGTGTGTCAGATATTTCGATTAAGATTCATTTTCAGCTGGGCAGTGGTGGCGCACGCCTTTAATCCCAGCACTTGGGAGGCAGAGGCAGGCAGATTTCTGAGTTCAAGGCCAGCCTGGTCTACAGAGTGAGTTCCANGAGGCAGAGGCAGGCAGATTTCTGAGTTCAAGGCCAGCCTGGTCTACAGAGTGAGTTCCAGGACAGCCAGGGTTACACAGAGAAACCCTGTCTGGAAAAACCAAAAAAAAAAAATTTTTTTTTATAACAGTAGCAAAATTAAAGTTATGAAGTAGCAACAAAATAGTTTTTATCATTGGGGTGTGTGTGTGTCACCTGAACATGAGGTAATAAAGGGTCACAGTATTAGGAAGGTTGAGAACCACTGCCCTAGAGCCTTCCCATTTCCTCAGAGCTGTGGGCAGGATTTCCATTAAAGATTCCCCGAGTCCAAGGCAATTGGTGGAAACAGCGCTGGGAAATGAGCCCAAGGGCTGCCTTCAGGACGAATCAATGACTTGGCAAGTCCTGCAGCCGTCTCAGACTGACTTTCTGTCTACAGAGGGTTTCTTATCTTTCTCTCTCCTCTCTCTCCCCCCTCCCTCCGTTCGGTCCCAGCATGCACCTCATCTTGATGTTCAGTCTGATTACCCATGGAAATTTCCCCCACTGAGCTGATTAATCAAAATACCAAGTCCTTCATATCACACTTACTCCTGATCGCGCTTAAAAATAGTCAGTAACAGATATGTACAAATAGACGGGGCGACACACAGAGTGATTATCGGTGATTTAATTCACTCTGGGATCATGAGGAGGGTGAAATCGTTCGGCAGGAATGGGTTTTTAATGATATGTTTCTAACTAATAGGGAAGATAGCACACATTATACACGCTTGGGCTTTAGTGAGCCATACCAAACGATGCATTTCTTCATTCGACAGACACTTGGTGTGGACTGTGTGCCAGACGCCGTACAAGAACTCTGCCCTGGGGTCTTTGGTCTAGCATAGAGGATGGGCAACTGAGCATGCCTGGTCCATTTGGAGTGTGAAGCCGGTGACAGGTTGTTGAAAGAGAGTGCAGCTGGCTGAGAGCAGTCGTGGGTTTGCTTGTTTTATTTATTTATTTATTTATTTATTTATTTATTTATTTGCAGTCCCGGGAACAGAACCCAGGGCTGTTAGGTGTGGCTTTTGTTTGTTAGTTTTCTTTTGTTTTCCCAACTTGATACAAATTAGAATTATCTGGGAAGCCCAACCTTAATCGCCTATTCTTTTTAAGATTTATTTTTAATTTATTTATTATTTATGTATGTATGAGTACTCTATTTGCATGTGTGCCTGCATGGCAGAAGAGTACATCAGATAGATGGCTGTGAGCAACCATGTGGGTGCTGGGAATTGAACTCGGGTCCTCTGGAAGAGCAGCCAGTGCTCTTAACCGCTGAGCCATCCCTCCAGCCCCTTAATTGCCTCTTGAGTAAAGGATTGCCTTCATCCGATTGGCCCGTAGGCAGGTCTGTAGGGTATTTTCTTGGTTAATGATTATATGACAAAGCCCAGCCCACTTTGGGGAGTGCCACCCTGGGCAGGCGATCCTGGGGTGTGTAAGAAAGCAGGCTGGGAAAGCCACGAGGAGCAGGCTGCGAAGCACTGTCTTTTCATGGCCTCTGCATCAGCTCTGCCTCCAGGCTCCTGCCTAGCGCTCCTTCTCTGGCTTCCCTTAGTGATGGACTGTAATTGTGACATCAAGGCAGAGTAAACCTTGCCTTCCCGAGTTGCTTTCAGTCATGATGTTCTATCATGGCCATAGAAAGCAAGCTAGGACTCTCGGCTGGCTCTCTACCACACAGTCACACTCTGAGCTCTTTCTTAAAGGCCTCTGACACTAACTCCGAGCCAGTGGCCCCTCACTGTGCAGTGGCTGACGCGTAGGCTGGGTCCCTTCCAACAGCTGCCCCCCTGACCAGGCCCTGGAGATCAGGTTCTTACACGTGCGATTCATTCATCAGCCAGGATTTTAAGGGTGCTGTATGGAAGACTTGGGGCCACTCCTCATGACTTCCTTCCTTCTGTCATTCCCCACCCCTCTTTTCCTTATTCAGCTGTGCTGTTTAAGGAGTCCATACTCGCCGGACAGTGGTGGCGCATGCCTTTAATCCCAGCACTTGGGAGGCAGAGGCAGGCGGATTTCTGAGTTCGAGGCCAGCCTGGTCTACAGAGTGAGTTCCAGGACAGCCAGGGCTACACAGAGGAAAAAAAAACCCTGTCTCGAAAAACAAACAAACAAACAAACAAAAAAGTCAATACTCAGGCTGGAGAGATGGCTCAGTGGTTGAGAGCACTGACTGCTCTTCCGGAGGTCCTGAGTTCAACTCCCAGCAACCACGTGGTGGCTCACAACCATCTGTAATGGGATTGGATGCCCTCTTCTGCTATGTCTGAAGACAGCTACAGTGTACTTACATATAATAAATAAATACATCTTTAAAAAAAAAAAGAAGAGCACTGACTGCTCTTCCATTCCCAGCAACCACATGATGGCTTCCAACCATCTGTGATGGGGTCCGGTGCCCTCTTCTGGTGTGTCTGAAGAGAGCAACTGTGTACTCACATACATAAGATAAACAAACAAACAAACAAACAAATAAATAAATAAATAAATCTCTCTGTAAGAAAAAAAGATGGTAAGACCTTGGCACTCACTTATTCTGAGGGAGGGAGAGAGAGGGAGAGAGAGGGGGGGGAGAGAGAGAGAGAGAGAGAGAGACCCATCCTCCAACTCCTCAGAAGAGGATGATCACTGTCAGTGTGGATGTTGGACAGCAGGATCTCCCTAGGCAGAGCTCTCTTTCAGAGCAGTGCCTTTGTTTGTTTGTTTTTTTGTTGTTTTTTTTTTGTCTGCTTTGACACAGTAGTAGGGAGATGTTATGACAGGAACTACCCCACCATCACCATCAGAGCTCCCTCTCACCCGCTCCTCTCTGTTCCTCTCCTCTCCCATCTTCTCGTCTGCCAATTTTTTTTTCCTTTCTGGAGAAATTATTATTATTATTTTACAAGATGGGTCGGGGGGACACATGTTTTCTTCTGCTCCAGAAAGGATTCATCTCCCTTTAATTTTTGGAGGAGAATGATTTCACAGGACCCAAAGTTCTAGATTTCTGTTCTCTCCCTCTCTCCCTCTCCCTCCGTCCCTCCCCCCTTCCCTCTGTCCTTTCTCCCCAGATTTTAAGTATTTTTCCCTATTCCCTTTCTTGCAAAGTCTTGAGCCATCAGCTGTCATTATTGTACTCGAGACTGACTTAGTTCAACTTTCGTGGTCCCTCCACTGTGTCTGAATGGTCACTGTCTACTGCTGCTCTGCATTGGTTGGTCTAGGATGCGTTGGGTACTTGACTGTTGTTTACTCTATCCTGTTTGTATCCTCCGAGATGTCTTCTCACACCACAGCTGCTGTTTGCATCAGTCCCCCCCCCCCCCCGCGCCTCAGGGCACCTTCCCACTCCCAGTCTGGTACAGGGAAAGATACAAGTCACCCCTGTATCTCCATCTCCAGCTCATAGGTCACACATGTTCTGTGTGCTGCAGTGAAGTCCCTAGGGGCACAGTCAGGCTAATAATCAGCCCTTTGCCAATGTGTTCACTCTCTATGTGCTGCCTTCCTGACACTATTGCTGATTCAGGATCGCCTGGAGAAGATGAGCTTTTTTATTTTAATGAATCAATGAGTTTGTGTGTGTGTGTGTGTGTGTGTGTGTGTGTGTGTTGTATGTATGTATGTGTAGAGGCTGGAAGACAGTTTTGGATTTCATCTTCAGAATGCTGTCCACTTCCTTTGCCTCCTTTGATAATGTTCTCTTATTGGCCTAGAGTGTGCTGGTTAGGCTCTGCTGACTGGCCCGTCACCCCCAGAACTCCTCATGTCTCAGCCTCTTTGGGGCTGGTATTGCAAGCTCACCCTACCATATCCAGCATTTCCATGTGAGATCTCAGGATTGAACCCAGGTCCTCGTGCTTGTGCTGCAAGTGCGCTACCATCTGAGCCATCTCCTCAGTCCTTTATCTTTCTGATACATTGTCACACAGTCCATAGCAGCATCAAGGTGTTTCATAAAGCTTTGCCTCATCTCACCTCATGTCATCTCACTTCACCTCACCTCACATCACCTCATGTCATCTCATTTCTCCTCACTTCATTTTGCCTCATTGCATTTCATGTCATCTCACCTCACCTTACCTTATTTCACCTCACCTCACTTCGCCTCACCTCACCTCACGTCACCTCACATCACCTTACCTCACCTCATGTCACCTCACTTCTCCTCACTTCATTTTGCCTCGTTCCATTTCATGTCATCTTACCTCACCTCATTTCACCTCACCTCACCTCATTTCACCTCCCCTCATTTCCTCACCTCACCTCATTTCACCTCACCTCACCTCACCTCACCTCACCTCACCTTATTTCACTTCATCTCACCTCACCTCATTTCACCTCACCTCACCTCACCTCATTTCACCTCCCCTCATCCCCTCACCTCACCTCACCTCATTTCACCTCCCCTCATCCCCTCACCTCACCTCATTTCACCTCACTTCACCTCACTTCACCTCACCTCACCTCATTTCACCTCACTTCACCTCACCTCACCTCATTTCACCTCCCCTCATCTCCTCACCTCACCTCACTTTATTTTGCCTCATTTCATCTCGTCTACCTCATCTCACATGAGGAAGACTATAGCATGATGGGAAGAGAGAGAGAGAGAGAGAGAGAGAGAGAGAGAGAGAGAGAGAGAGAACCTAGTGTTGAGTTCTTTCTCAGAGAGGTTTGTGGAAAAGGGGATGGAATTCCTTTCCAATAGCTTCCCCTATTGGCTCAGAAGGAATTTTCCTCTTGGAAGCTGGAATGACATCAATCCCTTCAGGATGTGACCATCTCTCCACTCTACAACTGCCTGTGACTTTTTGTCCATTTTCCCCTCAGGCATCGATCTGGTTTCATATCCAGAGAGCCTTATGGTAGGACCATAATTTGGGCTGAGCCAATATTTATTTAATAGTTAATAAATAAAGTTTAGGTTGAACCAGGGGAGGCACCAAGGGGTCCAGAATCTCCCTAGGCTGCTTAACAGATTTTCAAGACCTTTTGGGCTTATCTCTGTGGTGAGCTAAGGCCTACAGTGATCATGGGAAGCAATGATCAAGTTCACAAATTACCCTTGGGTTTATATTTAAGTCTCCAGTGGAAAAAAATGTTACCTTGGTTAAATCATGCTTTATGCCTCTGTTGCAGGTGTTAGAGTGTGAAAATATTGGCTGAGCTCAGCTCCCTGGTGTGAAATGCAAGCCTTGGGAAATTCAAACGTACTTGTCAATTGCAGCCCGGGTTTCTTTTATTAATGGTCACTAATGGTCTGCAATCAAGCCACACCTGTGAGAGGCAAACTAACAATCGGCTTGTTTGTGTGACGTGAATATAATTTATCAACTTGCTGACTATTCATTCTTCCCAAGGTGTTAGGCAAGAGACATTTGTGCAGAAAGAGGGGGAAGTGGCCACTTATCCAGTCTAAGGAGTCAGCGTGGCGTTATCCCCATGTTACAGGCACACAGTCGAAGCTATAAAACCCTGCTCCGTCACTAACTGCCTGTATTTGTCCATTTTTTGCTCCTTTAATGGCGGACCTACAGCTGAGTCCCTTGAGCAGCAATGAAGCTTATTCAGAATTCAACCTAGGAGGGCAGCAGCGAGAGCAGTGTGGGGCTGGCAGGGGTGCCAAGACTACATCAGCGCATGACGAACAAAAGTGGGAATGTGGGAAGAAGGAAAAGCTCACCAGTGGTTCCAAGGACAGTGCTCAATGGCCCAAGAGCCTCCCGTTAATAGTGCCCCCCATCTCCATCTCTGTATCTGTCTCTGTCACTGTCTCTCTCTGTCTCTCTCTGTGTCTCTCTCTCCTTTCTCCAGTGTCTCACTCTGTTCCCCAACCCAGCCTTGAACTTGAGATCTTACTGCCTCAGCTCCCCAGATGTTCAGATCACAGTCCTCTGTTTCAGTGTCTAGCCTTCACCATCTTTTTAACACTTCTGCAACAGTGAACATCACTGAACCTTGTGAATGACATGTGACACACACAAAGCCATTCCCAGCACCTCAGGTCCAGCTCCCATTTCTCCCATGGTGTGTGTGGGGGGGGGTATAGCAATCTTACTGTCTTTCTGGGTTGATCACGAAGACTGGATAAGTCAATGTCCCCCACAGGCCTCACGTACTACATATGTTCCTCGCTATTTTGTCCTGTCCTGTGTTGATGTTTTCCTAGGAAGTCTGTCAATGTGTTTAACTGTCTGAAGTAGAGCTGTGCCCACGTGTCACCTTCGGTTCACATTTCTGTTTTCATGGATGGCTCCCTCCAGCCCAAGGGAAGAAGAAAGAATTACTGACCTGGACCACAGGCAGGTGGCTAGGAGACATTGATGTGAGGAAAAGATGGGCTGCTGAACTGAAAGAAATGGGGGGACAGCTTTTGGGGTCACAAACGCAGCCTCCTGAGAGCGCCAAGCAGTTCTGTGACTCTGAGGGTGGGTCCCATACTCATTAGTTTCTCAGGACAGTCATCATAAAATACCCCAGACTGTGTGGCTTAAGTAGTAGGGACCTGTTTCCTCACAGGGCTGGATCCAAGATCAAGGTGTTTCCAGGGTTGCTTTCTCTTTGGCTTATCAATGGTGTCCTCTGCACGGTCTTCCCTCTGTGTGGGTCTCTGCTCTGCTCTGCTCTCCTCTTTATGTAAAAGCATCAACCGTATTAGACCCACACGTCCGGCCTTATCTTAACTCAGTCACCTCTTCAAAGGCTCTGCCTCTAAACACAATGCCACTCTGAGGTCTTTGAGTCAGGACCTTAGCACAGGACTTCGGAGAAAAAGGGCAGAATTCAGTCTGAGAAAGTACACAATTGGCACTTGGAAGAACAGCAAGTGACTCAGAGCCCAGATGACAAGTTGAGACCTCATTCCCTGAGACACACAGATATGGTTCATGTGTGGTTCTGTTTCTACCACTGGGACTTGCTCTTGATGTGAGAGGGGGCGGGCACACACACCCAACCCTTTCAGGGAACTCGCGGCACTGTCGCACTTTCCTGTCCTTTCCCATCTTGCCCTCATCATGTTGGGCTGGGCAGGAGACTCCTGGGAGAACATCAGGAAAGAACATCAGATGGGAAAATGCCCCCCCCCCCATCAAATTGGCCTGTGGGCAAGTCTGTGGGACATGGTCTTGATGGAGGATTGATATGGGAGGGTGCTGTCCCTGGGCCCATGGTCCTGAGGCATATAAGAAAGCAGGCTGGGCCGGGCGTGGTGGCGCATACCTTTAATCCTAGCACTCGGGAGGCAGAGGCAGGCGGATTTCTGAGTTTGAGGCCAGCCTGGTCTACAGAGTGAGTTCCAGGACAGCCAGGACTATACAGAGAAACTCTCTCTCGAAAAAAACCAAAAAAAAAAAAAAGAAAAGAAAGCAGCCTGAACAAGTCAGCAAATAGCATTCCTCCTCTGCTTCGGTTCCTGTCTCCAGGCTCCTGTATGAGCTCCTGCAAGGCTGGAATGTGCCATGGAAGTGGTAGCCAAATAAACCCTTTCCTCCCCAAGTTACTTTTGGTCACCGCAGCAATAGAGAATAAAGTAAGATAACCCTTTAACGCATAGCTCAAGAAAGTCTCTAAGCTCTATGGCTTCTGCTGAGAGTTCCAAAAGTATGAAGTCATCAAAGAGCAATTTTAAAAAAAAGGAAGTTAGTGTGTTTCCCAACTCTAAGGCCGAGAAGTGCGATCCTTGTCTTTTCTTCTGTGGCTTCTTCTTTCTCTGAGGCTTCGAGATGAAAGGCCCTTCTTACTGAACTCCAAGAAAGCCACAGGGTCTGAGCATACCTTAGGGAAATGAGGAGGGACACTCAGTACTTCCTGTGAGCCAGAGCCCTGAGCTCTCAGAGAACCCTGGCCAGCCAAGATGTTCCCGCCCTGAACCACTGAGAGAGCTGCTGTTGGACCATTTTCTTGGCACTTGTCTTGGTGACCCGATGACTGCTAGCTAAAGATCAGGTGGCATGCTCCCTTCTTTGTGGTACCTCCAGTGTTCCTCTTGACACAAAGGAAGATAGTCTGCATTGGTACTATAGAGAAGAGCTCAGATCCTGCCTCTGATGTGTGATCCTGCCTCTGCTCTGGCTTTGGCTAAGTTGCCAGAGATCTCCAAGACTCTGTCTCCTTAATGGTGAGATGGGCTAGCAATGATGCCTGACCCCAAAGAACTGCGGAGAGGACCAGATGAGATACTTATGGGAACACCCTATGTGTGTTGGTTACAAGACTATATAGAGCTGAGCAGGTAGAAACATTCTGAACAGATTACTGATAGGGTGTAGTTGATTACTGGTAGAAAAAAGGGAGAAAATACATTTCCATGGAGTAACTATATTTAATGAGGAGTCTCTCCAGTTCTCTGGTAATGAAAGGACTCAGAGCCCCCTTGAGTCTTACAATCACGCTTATAGATATAGTGCCTTTTATCCCAGAATCTTGGAGCAGCTCTGAAATCAAAACATGACAAGAATCACACAGTTGCAAAAGGGAAAGTGACAATTCGCTTTTTGTTTTTGAACAAGCTCTCCTTCCCTTCCCAGTTTATAACTTGGCAGCCGGGTATGAGCATGCACGTGGATCTGACCACGTGGATAGCCACGAAGGACATCTAATGGCAGCTGCTTCTAGGTCAGTCCTGGAGATGGGATGACAAAAGAAGGGGACCCCACGATGCTCAGAAGGAGGAATTAAGAGGTCTGAGCACAAAGGAAGGCTGCCTTCCCTGTCTCTCATGAGGAGATGTAACAGATGAGGATGGGAGGTAGGGGTAGGGGAAGGTGGCAGGTTTGGTAAAGTTAATGATTAATACAAGCAGCAGAGGAGCTGTCCACCCACCCTGGGTGGTTCCTCATTCAGAAACCCACACTGGCTCCCTTCCACAGTCTGCTTCTCACTTCCTCTAAAGAGGTTTGTCTTGGCTTTCAAAAGAAACAGGAAGACCAACTCATTTCAGTAAGACTCTGGGAGAGTAAAACCTGAGGCATCTTGTGGGGAGTAGAAGGAAGACTAGAAATGTCCTGGGGAGGATTTCTAAGGAGAAAGCCAAAGTAGTGGCACCTTAGAATGTCACTAGATCTAAGTCTTGATCATGTCTAAAATCCCACATTATTTTTATGTGTTACGAATAGGGAAATAATAAGATCGCCGTTGACTGCAATAGACACAGACTGCAAGATGTTTCCAAAATTCAGAGATTAAAAATGTGAAGAGCATGCATCTTGGAACGGATGTGAGAGGGGGCAGGTGAGGTGAGTCCATGGGTTGAGGCACTTGTCGCCAAGCCTGAAAAATATGAGTTCGATCCCAGAGACACACATGGTGGAGAGAAGGAACTGACACTTTCAAGCTGCCCTTTGACCTTTCCATGTGCCCTGTGACGTGTGTGAACACTCACACAATAGATTGATAAATAAATAAATAAATAAGTAAATGCTTGTAGTTAAATTAATTACTTAAATAATGTAAGTAAATTAAAACAATAATCCATAGGAGATTGCGTTTGTGGGGCCAGCTTCTCTCCTATAACAAAGTTGACCATGGGAGGTAGAAACCAAGGTAGATAATTTTAAGGACAAAGGAACTTAAGATCACTGGAGGGCTGGACTGGCAGGCACCGGCTAGCACTGCAGACATCGTCAGGATTCAAAGCAGCTCTGACCTCATTACACTTTGCAACCTTAGAAGCTGTAACCCACATCTGTAAGGATTTGGAACAGTCATTTCTGCAGGGTGGTGTTCAGCCCACTGAGCGAGAAAGACCACTACTATAATTTCTGAGTCAAATGTGAAGCAAGTTTTATTAACTGCTGGCCAGGATGATAGACACTGGCTAAATCCTTCCTCTGGGTTCCAGGAGTATGGCACGGAAGTATGGTAGTCAGAGGCTTATAAAGGCTATTACTTCCTGCCTTTGGCTGATGGGGGGCAAACATACATCCAGCGGTACCTCCAGCCTACATGTGATCAAGCACATCTTGTTCAGCGGGAGCAACCAAGCTTGTTTGCATGTGTTTTGTTATCATCGTAAATGAACAAAAGCCCCCAGCACTCCAGGAAATTATCTGTCCTTGGGCAAATGGGGAGACAGGGTTAGAGACGGTTTCGTTTTATAGATCTCTTAATCAAAGTAATTTAAACTTAAAACATTAGCCCTCACAGAGGCCTTGTATCGAAAGTATCTTAATTACTTCTGTTGCTGTGATAAAACACTCTGTCAGGAGAAAAGTTCTGTTCTAGCTCGCGATTCACAGTAAAGTCCCTCACGGTGGGGGAGGACACTTTGAAGCTCGAAGCAGCTGCTCACATCAGATAAATAATCAGGAAGCAAAGAGCAATGAATGCCTGCTGCTGCTCAGCCCCATCCCACACACAGTCCACATCCCAGCCAGGGAAAAGTGCCGCTCGATCATAGTGGGTGGGTCTTCCCACACTCATTAAGATAACCAAGGCAGTCCCTTACAGCCACGCCCCAAGGCCCCTCTCCCAGGCCATTCTAGATCTTATCAAATAGACAATTGAGATTAATATGTGGTGGCTTTGAAGCTTGGTCTATTTATCTAGACACTATATCTGCCTTGCAAGAGTATATGAAATAATTTTCTCTCAAAGTACTAGATTTTTCATAAAATCTATTTATTGGAATCTGTGCATGTACTAGCTTTCCCACCAGATCTTAAATGTATTGGGGCACTATGCCTGACAAATAGAATTTCAAAAGTCAAGGGGCTGGGTGGGTACAAACCAGGACTAGCGACTCCTACATACTCTGCTCCTTGCTCCCCTCTTATTTCCCTCCTACCAAGGGATAGTGTTTTCCTTCGTTACTGTACTTAATAATAATGCCCAGTGGCTTTGGTCCACATAGATCAAAGCTCTTCTTAAGCTTTACCTCATTTTCTCCTTTTGGAGAGGCAAATTGCTAGCTAGCATAGAATGACTGTTCCCACTCCACAGATGAGAACAAAGGCAAGGACTCAAGAAGTGACTCATGGGTGGGTGGAGGGAGCACCTGGTGGCAGCCTGCCAGGGAAGCCTGGCTCCCTAATGACTAGGTTGGTTGCTTGGATCTCCCAGACGGGGTGTCCACCATGAGTGAAAATGGTACCAACCTCCACTCTTCCCCCTAAAGCGACTCTCTCTGTTGACTTCTTCACATCTCTGTGTAGGGTTGCCAGTGTTTGTGTTTTATAAAAAGAAGGCAGGGATATGTTTGGTGGAGGTGCCGTACGGTGTGGGGGGGAATGGGGTGCCTCTGTGGGCCCATGCTGAGGTATCCCTTCCCCCTGAAGTACCAGTCACAGGATGGTATAGGATAGAATAGAGTTTATTTAGGGCATGGGGAGGGGAGTTGAGGGAGTAGAGACAGAGAAAGGCAGAGAGAGAGAGAGAAAGAGAGAGAGGAGAGGAGGAGGAAGAAGAGGAGGAGGAGAAAGAGGAGGAGGAAAAGAAGGAGGAGGAGGAGGAAAAGAAGAAAGAAGAGGAGGAGGAGGAGGAGGAGAGGCCAGCCATGAGCATGTGGAGAAAAGGGACAGGGGAATGAGGAGAGAAGGGGAAGAGATTAAGGGAGCAAGATCGAGAGAAGAAAACAGTGGGGAAGGGGCAAACAGCCCCTTTTATAGTGAGTTGGCACACCTGTGGGGCAGAGCCTAGATGAAATGCCAACAGCCAGATTGTAGGGGCTCTTAAAACCAAGAAAGGGCAGCCTGGGGCCTGGCTGTGTGGCAGGCCAATGCAGATTCTACACACCCAATTGTAGTTAGTCTTCCTTGCTGAAAACTTGTGGTTCCCACTTCCTAACCTTTACATGAGTCAGCTACTTGGTCCTCGATGGCCCCTGAACTAGGAATCTCATGACCTTTGACCCTGCTCTGTCCACACCTCTGTCACCGAGCTGAAAGGGTTTCATAAAAGGACTTGCCTCTATGTTTTGAGGCTGTGCATAAAGTATCCTTTGAGTATCACCTGAAAGCAGAATCAGGGAATATGAACCACCTAAGTCAAAGTGTATGGAAAAACACAATTTCCATCTACCAGTAGGGCTTTCTTAAATATTAATAAAATAGGAATCTTGGGTGAACACTCTAACTCCTGGTTCACAGTAAATATTCAAAAATAAATTTGTTAGGACTATAGAGGTTAGTTTTTTGTTTTAATTTTTTTTTGAGACAGGGTCTATACGGCTGTGGGTGTCCTGGAACTTCCTATGTAGACCAAAGATCTATCTGCCTCTGTCTCAAGAATGCTGGGATTAAAGGCAAGTGCCACCAGGCCTGGCCAAAGAGGTGTATTATACAGAAAGCCTTTCTACCCAGAGCTCAGTTCTTAATTTCAAAAGCTCAGCAGGACGGATCAACTGGCCTCTCTATTCCTGTTCCAGCACAACCTATCAACTCCTAGACATCGCTGAAGGTCTCCTATGTCCCAAGAGTTGCATCGTAACTGGTGGTATTTCAGACATGCTGTCACCATGACGGCAGCTTGGACTGCTCTCCTGCCACTCTCTGCGCTGCTAGGACTTCTCAGCACGTGTGGGTGGTGTTGGTGGTGTTGGCAACAGCCTTGGAACATAGCCTCAGCAGAGTAGCTCTTGACTGAGAGCCATCCAACTGATAATGCCGGAGCCGTGGGTTCTGGAATACATTCTATTCCCACCTTGGAACAGACCAGGCAGTGTTGCTGACTTAACTGTGCTTGAAGGTCAGCCAATTGTCGAGCCAGTGTGGAAGCAGGGACCTTTCTTCCGCACTAGGGCAATGTGGTCACAAGTCCCATTCTGAGCACGAATGTGTGTACTTGTTTGTGGGTGCAGAATGACTTTCACTCAAAGCATTCTGACCACAGAGTCTTGCTGTGTGTGGGACTTCACACTCACGAGATGTGTGAATTCTGAGGCCTCTCTGCTGACAAATAGTCATCAAGAGCTCACCTTGTGCCTGCATTTCCATCAGGGTGTATACAGAAAGCAGATGCCGTGAGAGGATTTATTGAGGAGGGTTTATATTCGGTGAGGCTGTTTAGAGAGGTGTGGGGTCGGAGCCACACAGGATGAAACAGTAACCTGTGGCTCGGGGGCAGCCACTGTGTTACTAGCTCTAGTCCTAACAATGCGATCATCATGGAATGCTCTCATTGCAGACTTGTGGGAAGCTCAGCTGAAGTGACCTTTAAGTCCAGCTGAAGTGACCTTTAGCTAAGGGACTTACTTACCTGCTCTCCTGTGTGTGTGTGTGTGTGTGTGTGTGTGTGTGTGTGTGAGTTTGCTGGGAAGAAATCAGAAGAAACAGCACCTTTCATTAAGTGACTTTCCTTTTTCTTCCATTCTCAGGCTCCCCCACCGATCAAACTCAGCAGAAGCCTGGCAGCGGTGGGCATGCAGTAGAGTTGTTTTGTGGATCTCAAAAAAAAAAAAAAATCAAATTGGTAAAACAATAGCAATAACAAGAACAGCACCGAACCCAAGGCCTTTTTTAGGGCTTCAGAAGCTGCCGATCCAAAGTGCAGCTTGAAGCCCATGCTTCCAGCCTCTAGGAAGGAGATGGTGAAACAAAGAAAACTGATGTTTGATAACAGCAGTTCAAATACTGCGGTGGGTTAAGTAAACACTGAGACGCGTTTCGGATATTTGAAATGAGTCTTTGTCTACCCGTTCAATAAATCAAGCAACAGTGAGTACTGGTTATATTTATTTCGGTCCTTAAGGCTTTGAGAGCCACAGTAACATGTAAAACAGCAAGTGGGCTGCAAACCACATGTCCCAGAAGCCCTACTGCTCAGAGGAACACGCCTCCATCTCGCCTACAATTCCCAGCATGGAGCAAGCGTAAGGACCACAATTCCCGGCATGCCCTGAGAGGTGACAGCGAAGCGCGGCCTTCCTCTTTCCCCGCCTCCCCCGCCGCTCGCAGCCAATGGGAAGGCTTTGTACTACGGGGTGTGGAGGGGACGGCGCCGTGGACAAGTCGCGAGTCTAGGGAAGCGGCGGGAAGTTCGTACTACGCTGTGGACGACGAGTTGGCCGCTCTGGGTAGGGAGCCGTGGGGTGGTGGAGGGACGGTGGGTCCGTCGCTGGGTCGGGCCTGCCCGGGAACCCTCGCTTCTCTGCCCGCTCGCGGGGCTGCCGGAAGCCCGCTTCTAGAAGGCCGCCCGAAGCCTAGCGGGGACCCGGGTGGCGGGGACGGGGACCCGGACCGACCGAGCCTGCCACTTCCTTAGCAGCGGTGAGGTGAGGCCTCGGGGCACACCCGCAGCCGCCAGCTTCTCGTTTCCTTCCAGGCTTTGCTCCTGCGGTCTCCACAGCCGGTGCCCTGGCTCCCGGTGCTGTGTCTTCAGAGGCAGCACACAGGTCTGCTGTCCAGCGCCGAAGTTTGTTTTCGACCGTTTCCCGGCCAGATAGCCTTAGATGTAGAACTGCGCCAGAGTCCTTGGGAGTTGGGGACACACGCTAGTCCTGGTCAGGTTACCCGTTTTTTTTCCTATTGTCTTATCGTTGATGTTAATCATTCTTTACGTCTGCGAGTGTTCTTCCTTTCCGTCCCTCATCACTTTTGGAACGATTTGGAAACGCGATTTTGCCTTAGGGAAGGTGGTGGTTAAACTTAGCGGGTCGTTGAAGAGCTTCGTTGCCCTCTTTTTAAAAAACAAAAACAAAAACAAAAACAAATCCAAAACCTAGAGTTGCCCATCTGTTGAGTCTGGAATTCAAAACAGTGAAAATATGCATGTAGATCAGCACTTTATTATCATTATTATTTTGGATTTTCAAGACAGTTTGTTTTTTTCTGTGTAGCCTTGGCTGTTCTGGGTCTTGGTCTGTAGACCAGACTGGCCTTGAACTCACAAGAGATCCACCTGCCTCTGCCTACTGAGTGCTGGGACTAAAGGCTTGTGCCACCACCACCCCGGCTTAAGAGTTCAGGAGAAAGGCATTTCACTTTTTTTTTTTTTTTTTTGTGACATGCCGATCATAATTTTTGGGGACATTTGACTTACAGTTCTGACCGGAATTAAGAATCTGGGCAATTAAGATAATGTTCATCAACCTGGAGAAAGGAATGTTCGTTGACATCACTAAAAGTGGCTTTCCCAGTTGTGCTACCACAGACACTGCAGCCCTGCCTTGCTGATGGAGACCGAGCTAACAGGAACGTGGATTGAGGTGGATAACAAGTGTGTTGTTAGGGATTCCGTACAGCACTAGTATCCAGTACAGATATCACTTTGGTAACTGTAATGGCTGCTGCTTGTGCCTGGCGTTGCAGAGATGACGAGCGTTTATTTGTTAAACAAATGAGCTGGTGGAGTTGATGTTGTTAAGCAGGGAGCCTGGCATCTAATAAGTTATCGAGTGCCCAGGGAATGGTTATATGGGAAGTTTAGGCTGAGTCTTATTCAAGCATGCATGCATATATTTAAAAATAACAGCAGTGCATTTAAAATGTTGACAGACCCTAAAATTAAATTTCTTACGGGAAATAGGCCAGCTTTTCCCTCTTAACTTTGAGAAGTAATGTAAAATAATAATGAGTGAATGTCCCAGAAGTCTAGAAAAGACAAAGATATAAATTTTGACTTTTTTCCCCCTTAAAGGCCTCCATAATAGACGTGCTATGAATAGGACTTGATTTGAAAAATAAAACCTTAAATTATTTTTTATTTAAAAAACAAACATATTTGGAAGTGGGATTTACCTTGCAATCAAATGCAGATGTGTGACTCCAGGGTTTATGCAAATGAGCAAAGGTTCATGTCTTAAGTCTTCAGGCACTGGGCCTGCTGGGAATTAAAGTGCTGTTGAGTTGTCAGAGTGAGATGAGGCTGTGGGGGAAGATGATCTGGATGGGTCCTCAATGTATTGGTTATGGGATGACCTTGGAGTATGTTTTACACAGGTAGGACATTTTGCATGCTTGTCAAGGGTTTTTGTTTGTTTGGTTTTGTTTTGCTTTTTAAGATTTATTTATTTATGAGTACACTGCAGCTGTCCTCAGACACACGCCAGAAGAGGGCATCGGATCCCATTACAGATGGTTGTGAGGCACCTTGTGGTTGCTGGGATTTAATCTCAGGACCTCTGGAAGAGCAGTCAGTGCTCTTAACCTCTGAGCCATCATCTCTCCAGCCCTGGTTTGTTTTTTTGAGACAGGGTTTCATCATTAGCCCTAGCTAATTAGTCCTAGTTCTTGCTCTGTAGACCAGGCTGGCCTCAAACTCACAAGAGATCCGCATGCCTTTGCCTCCCAAGTGTTGGGATTAAGGTGTATACCACCACTGCTCTGCTGTCCAGGTTCTTTTTAAATATGGGAGGGCTCAGACTGATAATGAGAGCCACCTGGAACCTGAGACCACATGGCAACTGCTAAGTGCAAAATCTATTCTTGCTGTCTTACTGTTTGGGTTGAAGAAGTAAGGATATGAGAGGAGTTTAGAAGGGTGGTAACTTCAGCAGCCAGGCCATTAGCTCAGTGGTGAAACTTTCTGCCTATATTTCTTTGACTGTATTTGTTGTCACTATAAAGCCATAAGGTCAGCCATTGTCATTTACTATTCCCTCTGAGAAAGGAGTGCAAGCCCTGTGTCCAGAAGTTGCTGCCTTGAAGTAACTTGCTGTATTTCTAAATGTTGCCTGCAACCTTTGTTCTCAAACCCAAGCATGGCAGTCCTTTGGGTGGCATACATGCATGATCTTTATTAACTGTAGTGTCTTGAGACAGGATCTTGATGTGTAATTTGGGGCTGCCCTAGAACTCACTATATCTTCTAGGTTGGCTGGAGCTCCCTGCAGTCTCCTCGTTTATAAGTGCCACTGATGCGTGTGTGTGGTGGTGGTGGCAGTGCTATGTGTGCCTCACCTGACTAGGCTTATGCTTTAAAAGAAGCTCTTCAGAGCCTGGGGAGGTATGAGGTGTGTCCTGACCTCAGAGGAAGTAATAAATTGATCAGCAAGTACTAACTAATAACAAGGACATTTTACTGCCATTCTTTAATAAGCTTAAGAATTTCTTCAGGTGCAGTATGTTTGTGAGCTTGGGAAAACTGATGTTGTGAGTCATATTTACTCTTTAAGTAAGGTAGTCTTGTGTTACTAAATAGCAGCTGTTTAGACATCTCAGATATTGGACTGACTATGTGGCTATGTGGAATTGTAACAGTATGCTTATAAGTCTTTAATCCCAGCACTGGAAAGGCAGAACTAGGCAGATCTCTGAGTTTGAGTCAACCTGATCTACATAGTGAGTTTCAGAAAAGCCAGAACTACATAGTGGAGACGCTGTCTTGAAAACAAAGAAACGAAGAACAACCACCACTACCACCCAGAAAGGTATGCTTATACAAGCTGACTGCAGACCTCACAGTCACTAAGGAGGTTGACGACCACGGTGTCACTGGGTGACATCATTTTATGGGACTCCTCTGTACTCAGTCATTAGGTGGCTGGTGACTGTATCTTGATGAGTCTGTTGCATCAGCTCCTGTTTCTATGGGTGTCTGGTCCAAGGGATGGGAACCTGTGTTGTAGGATTTATAAACTGAGATGGACATGTGTTTCGAGTAGTACTAAATATGTACATGAAAATCAATATATCAGTAAGCCACGTGGATTACATAGGAGATATGCTAAATGGAAGTCATATAATTAAATGGCAGAGTAATTGGTTTGAAATTCTTGAAAGTTCTGCCAGGTACTTTTAAAGCATCGATCACACTGATTTGGAAGGAACACTTTACAGAGCTCAGTATCAGGAATAGAATGGTTGCATGGGAGCGAAACAAACGAGGCCTTATAATTGCTGTGTCTGCATCAGATTTCTCTGTGAATTGGCGGGCTGGCTGCTGTTGGTGGCCGAGCAGAGACATCTCTAGATAATAGCTATAGCTTTTTGCTATAAGAACCTCAGAGAGACCACATTATATAACTAGGGATTTTACATAAGATTAAAAAATATGAAACTTGAAATCTTATACCTAGGGTAAGCTCACTTGTGCTCTGTGTGTGTGTGTGTGCGCGCGTGTGCTTGCATGTGTGCATACATATATATGATAAATGACTGCTTTATTTGAGGTTGCATTTCTCAAGTTATTTTACTACATATGTATTGAACAAGTACCATCATTTGGTGATCCTCTGTCTCCCTGCATGTGGGCTTTCTCAAGGTACTGAGTATTTAGAGTGCTTCTAATCATTTAGTCCTTGTGGACTGTAGACACTCTACCCCCTTCCTGCCC
>NC_034596.1:100050221-100052343 GCF_900095145.1 Mus pahari
TTCGAGACAGGGTTTCTCTGTGTAGCCCTGGCTGTCCTGGAACTCACTTTGTAGACCAGGCTGGCCTCTGCCTCCCAAGTGCTGGGATTAAAGGCGTGCGCCACCACGCCCGGCCTGATTTTTTTATCATAGGTTTTCTTTTAGAGGTAACGAGAAAGTCTTTTTAGACATCAAAAAAGTTTTAATTTTTTTTTTTTGTAAGAACTGTATTTGGATTTTAATGCTTAAGAGATTTAGCCTTGTTTTTTCAGGCTTAAATAATATATTTAAAAAGTCATGACTTGGAAATTCATCTTAGAGTCTGC
The DNA here is from genome assembly GCF_900095145.1 of Mus pahari. Taxonomy (NCBI): domain Eukaryota; kingdom Metazoa; phylum Chordata; class Mammalia; order Rodentia; family Muridae; genus Mus; species Mus pahari. Next base: position 100,050,527 of record NC_034596.1, read on the forward strand.
TGGTCTGTAAAACAGATACAGACACTATGAAATTAATTTGGCAGTTTCTCAAAAATTTAAACATAGCCTTAACATATGATCCCACAGTTATACTCCCAGACATTTATTCTAGATAAATAAAAACTTGCATTTGTACAAAAAGTTGTTCATTAATACCCATAGACACTTTATAATAGCCCCAAACCAGAAAGAACTCCCCAGCCTCAGGGTGACAGAGAAGAAAACCATGGCACGGCTGTACAGCACCAGGCTCCTCCCGGGGAGAAGGTGCTGGTTCACAGAGCAGTTTGACTTGTGCATGAGGAGTATACCACAGTTAGTTTACAGAGCCTGATTCTTTCCAAAGAAAGGAGGGGGCTTTTGTTTGTTTTTACTTTTTTTTTTAAAGATTTATTTATTATATGTAATTACACTGTAGCTGACTTCAGACACTCTAGAAGAGGGCATCAGATCTTGTAACGGATGGTTGTGAGCCACCATGTGGTTGCTGGGATTTGAACTCGGGACCTTTGGAAGAGCAGTCGGTGCTCTTACCCGCTGAGCCATCTCACCAGCCCCCTGTTTGTTTTTACTTTTATCGAGACAGGGTTTCTATGTGTATCCCTGGCTGTCCTGGAACATGCATTGTAAACCACGCTGGCTTTGAACTCAGGTCTGGTTGCCTCTGCCTCCCAGGCGCTGGTATTAAAGTGCTGTGGGCCACCACCATCACCTGGCTAGTGAGGGGCATGTGAAGGTAAGCTTGTACATTATCCCATAGGGAAACTGTGGTATCATGTCTGGAGGCAGTACATTCATGAACATGCTCAGTTTGAGGTCATAATCACATTTAACAGTGCAGCCATGAGCTGCTCTCAGCAGACATTTTAGGGTGATAATGAAGACAATTTAAATTTACCCTTGTTCATCTAAAAAAAGAGAATGTGATTTTGGTTGCTTGGAAGTTTTTCTTAAGAACCTTAGGTGAAACAAAAGGAAAACACCCTTGCAGTTTTATATATTGATTTATTTCTGTGTGAGTGTGGGTCTGCAGGTGGAGGTCAGGGGCAGCTGGTGGGGAGCCTGTTCTTTCCCTATAGCATGTTGGTCCTGGGGAAATGAGCTCACCTGTCAGCTGAGCCAGCTCCTGCCTCCACTCTCACAGTCTTTTCAAAGGAGCAGTGTAGAAGTGTAGAAGCAGTCTGAAAGCTGAAATTTGAATAAGGATTTAGTTACTAGTGCTGAATTGTCAGTTTGCTTGTTTTGGTAATTGCTTATCCATTGTATGGCTGTCTGTCATTTTATGTAGCCATTGAAGGGTGTGGTAATTCTAAATGAAGCTGCGGTGGCTGCGGTGACTGTTCATTTTCAGGTTTCTGTATGAGTGTAAAGCTTCCTCCCCCGCCCACCTCCAGAATAAATGCCCAGGAGTAACTGTCGGGTTGTGTGGTGTGTGTGCTCAGTTTAGGAATTGCCAAATTTAGCCGGGCAGTGGTGGTGCATGCCTTTAATCCCAGCACTTGGGAGGCAGAGGCAGGTGGATTTCTGAGTTTGAGGCCAGCCTGGTCTACAGAGTTCCAGGACATCCAGGACTGCACAGAGAAACCCTGTCTTCAAAAACAAAAACAAAAACAAAAAACAAAAAAGATTTGCCAGACTTTGCCCGCACAGCTGTACCAGCTCAGTCCCGACTCACTGAGGCCCAGCTGTGTTTCTCTTTCACTTCCCTGAGAGCTAATCTCTACTTACTTGCCTCTCACTTCTTTGATGGCATGACTCTTTCAAGTCTTTTGCCCACTTTGTAATTGGATTGTTTGTTTTCTCAGAGCTTCCCCCGC
>NC_034596.1:100053743-100057989 GCF_900095145.1 Mus pahari
GAGAGAGAGAGAGAGAGAGAGAGAGAGAGGGAGGGAGGGAAGGAGGAGGAAAGTGGAGCAGAAGCAGCTGGCCTAGAGAAACCGCAAGTTGTAAGGGGTCTCTTCTATGGGGAAGATGGTAGTGCAGTGGTAGATCTGCCCAATCTAGGCACACAGCAATACTAACTGAGTTGTGTTCTCATTGCCCGGGATTATTTGGGTTGGAGATTTACCATAACACAAAGTCATGTCACAGGTAGGAACTGGGTAATTTGGAGCTGCAGTTTAAGGAAGGGCTTTGTGAGTAGAAACAGCTGACTTTGTGGCAGTTTGAGCAGGAAAATGACATTAAAAGAAGATTTTAGGACCATAGAAGGAGGAACAGGGATAACCATGACTCTTGACCTACCACTTTGTGTGACAAAGGTCCACTCAGAAGCTAAGAGAGAAATATATTATAATGTTGTTAATCTCTAGTACATCCTAGAAGTATGTGTTAGCTTTTCACTGGGACAAAATGCTTACAATAATTAACTTACAAGGAGGAAAGGTTACTTTGGCTTAAAGAGGTTCTAGTTCATCATTGGCTAGCCCTTTTTCTTTGGGGTCACGGTGGCAGGGATGACCATTGTGTGGAGACTGTGGTGGAGGAAGCTGCTCACTCCCTGGTGTCCAGGGAGCAGAGACAAAAAGGAGGAGACTTTGTTTGCTCCCAGTATCTGTTATAAGGGCACCACTTTCTTTGGATCCCACCACCTCCTAATGGTCTCAGCAGCTCTCAGCACTGCTGGTGCTGGTGCTCAAGCTGGCACCACAGGGATGTCTGAGGGGAGCTTATCCAGAATGTAACAAAGCTAATGGTGTGCTTTAGGCTTGCTGTTGTCCTCAGGGATAGATGTGGGCAAAGCTGGACTTTGAGGGTCCCCAGTGCTGCCACTAGCAAGTTGCACGTGGGAAGAATAGATTCCATTGGCTTGTTGTTGTAGATGGTTTTTGGACTCAGGCTCAAACAGTTCTAAGAGTTGGGACTGAGGTGATAAAAGAGATGATAAATTGATCAATCGAGGAAAAGTTGTGGAACCAGATTTATTTGTGATGACAGAGCAGGGCTCAGGTGTGTTCTCTCAGTGTGTTCTGACCCGTGCAGAGGGGCCCAGCTGCTCTTCCACATCATGAGGATCACATCAAATGAGGAATACTACATCCTCATGTTGTAGTGTGGTTTAGTTTCAGGAAGGTCTATGAAGCTCCTGCTGTCATCAGAAAGGTCTCTAGCAGTAGGTTGGTAACTGGATTGGGGCATTTTGCCCTAGTTGGGTGTGATAGGGACCTGTTATGTGGCTATGCTCTGTCCAAAGCTTCTAATTCCTGACTTAAACTACTTGGTTTCTGTTTATCACCCACTAAAGTTCTTGATTTCTTTTCTCATACAGATTATACCTTATCCCCTCCTGCTCATCAGTGGGAATCTCAATTGTTTCCTACATTTAAAAGGTCATGTTGAATATATACATTAGACTCTGTCATTTTAAAAGTAGCCAGCTAACAAATAGAACTTACATAATGTTAGGCAGACTGTTTGAAAGCAGTGCAGGTTTTGCTTTATTTAGAATGGAAAATCTAGCATTCCATTGTTTTAAAAGTGATGACTTGTTAAGTAAAGACTTTTGCTTCCTAAGAGACTGGATGGTGTGCACGGATGCAGGGTTTGCATGGATGCAGGGTATGCATGGATGCAGGGTGGGCAGGGCAGACCTCTGCAGCCATTCTCCTGTGCTCACGGCTCCTTTCTGCTGACTTACTGTGAAGATTCCCTTCTGCGGTCCAGATCTGTCTACTTACATCCCGAGACTGCTCAGTGTAAACTCCTGATTACCTCTCTTCAGTAGTACTGTCACAGAATTTTCCCCCTGCAGAAGAGCAGGCTCTCACAGTGCTGTGCAAGCTGCCCATTTAAAACTATCATTGCTTGGCACCTATGCCCTAGTGACAGTTTGACCAACATGTGAGCAGGCATACTGCCATCCTGACAGATGGGTGTGAGTACAGGCAGCCAAGAAACCATGTATCTGCATCTAGTGTATTTGTTAAGGGCAGGATTCCCAGTTGGGATGTTCAAACGTCTGTCCATCCTGAGCTTTCACGCCTGTGGATAAAGGGTTGTCATCATTAATCCCAGCTCTGACTGCGATTGCATGGGTCTGTAAGGGCTACTTGGCTCTTACAGAAGTAGGTGGTTAGGGACAATCAGGATAGCTGTTGTCTCCTTCACAGGAGTACTTCAAGTAATCCTTTCCTCTTTCTCCTAGCCAGAGAGGTTTGTAACAAAGGTAAACCCATTTAGAAATTGCTCTGATATTTCTGGAATGAAAGTGGCTTTGTTTTTCAGACTATGAAAGGTTCCAGAGTAATTTGTTCATGTTCTATGCAGTGATATTTATATATGTGTGTGTGTGCGCGCGCGTGGATGTAAATACCAACATCTATATAACTAGAGTCAGATCTGAGATCAAGTATACATCAACTGTGATATTAGGACAACCTAATCAACATCATATCAAGGTAAAATAGTTCCTAGCTTACAATTGGATGTGAGAATTATCTGTGAAATAAACAGAGTCTATCATTTCAGTGTACTAGAAGCCAGTGGTAGCTTTATATTTACTTTTATTTTTTCAAAGTTATCAAAAAACAGTATCTCTCCAGGGGGCTGGAGAAATGGCTCAGTGGTTAAGAGCACTGACTGCTCTTCTGAAGGTCTTGAGTTCAAATCCCAGCAACCACATGGTGGCTCACAACTATCCGTAATGAGATCTGATGCCCTCTTCTGGTGTGTCTGAAGACAGCTACAGTGTACTTACATATAATAAATAAATCTTAAAAAAAAAGTTTATAAAAAAATCACATATTTTTTTTTAAAAAAAAAGGCCGGGCGTGGTGGCGCACACCTTTAATCCCAGCACTCAGGAGGCAGAGGCAGGNGGATTTCTGAGTTCGAGGCCAGCCTGGTCTACAAAGTGAGTTCTAGGACAGCCAGGGCTATACAGAGAAACTCGGTCTCGAAAAAAAAAACCAAAAAAAAAAACCAAAAACAAAAAAACCCCCAAAAAACAAAAAACAAACCCAACAGTATCTTTTTTTCAACTCAGTTCTTTCCATCCTTGGACTTTACCTAGACATTTTCTGTTATATATGATGAGGAACTTCAGTGACAGCGAACTTACTGCATCCAGTATAGCAGTTCTCAGTTCTGGGTTATGGGCTGCTTGTTTTTTGTTTGGGGGCTCTCTGCCTTGTAAGATGTGTGGCAACCAGAGGGGCAAAGTCACCTTATTTTGAGAACCCCCACTCTAGAGACAGCCTACACTACTTTAAAACTTAACTGTAAGAAAATTCTTATCTGTGGAGACCTACCCTGTTCTGTCCTTTGGAGCCATGTAGAACTAGCAGAATCCCTCTTTACCTAGCATTCTTTTAGACAGGGTCAGGCATTCTCAGTCAGTCTGAATGGAAACACCTCTGGACTGTAAGCTCTTTGTTTATGATCTGGCTCCAAGTGTGTTCACCAGTGGCTTTCCTTTTTCTAACTTCTGTGTTTGAGTTGTAGTGTATGAAGTAGAGTCATTGCTGCAGGCATGGCTTGTTGCAGAGGACCTGGAGTTCATGTCTTGTAATGTAGTCCCTTTCTCGTGACAGGAGTGGGTGTTGGCTTTCCCTGCATACCGCATCGTGTTAATATTTGCTGGCTTCTTACTACAGTGTGCACACAGCCTAGAGCGGAGTAAGTCTCCTTTGTACCCAACTGGCTCTTTGCTGTGCCTCTGAATTAGTTTTGGGCTGTTAAGTGTTGAGAGCTTATGTTTTATCCTGTTAAATTTACTTTTATTGAACTATCTAATGCCAACATTTTAAGATATTTTAGAATCCCAATTCTTAGTCAGATTGGACGTTTTGTGCTTAAGTATGTGGTAATGCTGTCAGCTGAGTCTGGAAATACAAGGAATGTGCACAACATGCCTGCAATTGGGAGGACTGAGGTGAGAAGCCTCGGGAGTCCTGAGATTCATTCATAGGCAGCTGGGCAGAAAGGTGGCTCAGGAGACCAAGAGGAAAGGGGCAGGAGGAGGGTCAGATGTGACTACCTCATACGCTGCCAGACTGCTCAGGACTGCGGTGGGTCGTGTGGGACAGGGCATGGGTGCTGTGTGTGGGACAGGGCATGGGTGCTGTGTGTGGGACAGGGCATGGGTGCTGTGTGTGGGACAGG
>NC_034596.1:100058015-100144236 GCF_900095145.1 Mus pahari
CATGGGTGCTGTGTGTGGGACAGGGCATGGGTGCTGTGCTTTGCTCCTGATTCTGCCTGCCTGTCTGCTTTAGCTATAAACACTGGGATACAGACTGCATGATTGTAGCAAAGTGCTTTTGTAATAGTTTCTTTACCAATACACACAGACCTTTAAGGCCTAATGAGCAAGAGAAGTGCAGACAGCTCCAGATTGTATGTTCTGGAGATAGATGAAGGTACCTAGTTAAAAGGGAGAGCCCTGCTGTGTCAGGTTGGTGAGGCATAGTGGAAGCTGCGGTTGTAGGAGCGTGGTACCTGGCTTTTTCAGACTCTGCTGCGATTGCCCTTCCGACCTGGAACCAGCTGTTAACAGACAGGGCTTCAGTGACAGTCTGCTACAGTATTGGTCTTTTCCTCCTGTGGTGGTGCTGGGGATCTGACATAGGACCTTGTGCATGGTGGGCAAATCTCTGCCACTAATCTGCAGTCCCAGCACCAGTATGTTAATGTTACATGGACTTTGGATCAGAAGGATTTCTTCAGAACCAAAGGAGGAATCTTTAAAAAAAAAAAAACAAAAAAACATTAGTTTTAAGATTTTCCACACTTGGAAAACAAGTGTGAGCAAGACGTCTCAGCTCTGCACAGCTTTACTTTACAGAGTACTTCTTCCATAATGATAATCTTCTTGTCTCACAAAACAAATCTTAATTAAACCCACAATCCAGACTAGCTGAGCTTCCCAACAACAGAGGCAAAGCCAGTAAATCTATACATAGTTCTTAGCTCAATCATCGACTCTTACACTATATCAACAAATGCATGTGTTGGGGACACATATTTATTTTATATATCTAGAGCAGCTGATTATAATGTGTGATACCTTTAGTAGATTCTAGCAGACTGCCAGTTTTCCATAGTGGTTGTACCAATTCACATTCCTACTTGCATGTTAGAGTTCCACTCGCCCGCCAGCCATTCCTGCCTCCACATATTGCAGTTGGTTAAATACTTTGTTGATTGCTTGAGACAAGGCTTCACCTTGAGGTGGAAGCTGACTTGAAGCTTACAGTTACCCTCCTGCCTCAGCCACTGTGCCCAAGCAGCTAAACAATAAACAACTGAGTGAATGATTGGGTCTTTCTCCTACTGTTAGTGAAGAGTTGTGTCTCCCACGTCTCACTGAAATGCTGGCATTTTGTATGTTCTCGAGTGTGACTTGCTACTTCAGTCTTGCCGCAGTTCTGGGTGAACTGAAACCGATCACTTCTTGTCTTCCAGTCAGTGTTCTGGTGTGTCCTTCTTCATTGGTTTTATGCTACCTTGTGGTCCTGAAGGTACTCTGGACGCAGCTCTCCTGTGGTCTACATTGGGAACGTCTCTGATTCCTCTCACACTTAGACTGGGTGCCCCAGAAGTGGGTTTTTTTTTGTGCAGTAGCTTCTCTGCTGAGCATAGCTCAGTTCGTCAAGGTCAGTCCAGTGGCTCACAGTGTCTCTGGCGGGCTGTAGTGGGTGAAACAGGTTGGGCCTTTGCTTTCACCCCTGATAACTGTTACAATACTTTTTATAATTGTTAGGTCACTTGTGTGTCTGTTCAAATCCTTTGCTCACTTTCAATTTTTTATTGAATTCATTAATGTTGCAGTGTTTATATTGATTTATTTTTAATCCAAAACTTTTTTCTCTTTGTTTTTCTTCCATTCTGTTGGGGGAGTATTTATTTTTTTAGTATCAGGCGGTTAAGAAAGTTCTTAGGCTGTGCGCACTAACCCTGGATCCCTCAGATTAGATCTGCAGTCCGCTGGGACGGTCCCTGGGTATCTCAGATTAGAAATGCACATCTGCTAGTCTTTCCAATAGCATCTCGGTGGTTCACACTGCTTCTAGAAAAACTGCTGTTCCTCCCCTTCAGACAGGATGTAGAGCTCCTGGCTTAGTGTGTATCTCAAGTTTGTCATTTTATAGGAGAGAAGAATGAACAGAAGTAGGCAGATGACTGAGCGCGGGGTGGGGTGGGGTAGAGGACCAGGATGCACTCAGCACATTCTTTGGAAGTATCTCTTGGTTTCTTGTCAAGATTCATTAAATTCTGGGGTTCCCAAGTAAGATGAGGTTTGCAGCTTCTGAATTATGTTAGCAGAGACTGATGTATGCACCAAGTGCTCAGATACTCCTGAGTGTTCTCGCTCTTGCTCTCTTTGTCTTTTGAGATGGTCCCACAGTATAGCTCTTGGTGGTCTGGAACTTGCTATGTAGACTGGGGTGGCCTTGAATCCACAGAGACCAACTTTCTTCTGTCTCTGGAGTGCTGAGTGCAAAGTGTATGTCATGCCTGACAACACTGCTTTCTTCAGTAGGTAAGCTGATATGACTCAAATAGGTTTTGTTTTTTTCTTTTTAGGGATTTTTAGGTGTTAAAACATAAAAAGGTCATTTCAGTGGTGGGTTGCTGAAGATTCCTGTTGCCAATAGCCCTGGGGCTAATTATATTCGATGTTAATTACATTTTTCTGTGAGGGGCTTCCAACAAGGAATGAGTAAGCACTCAGGTGATTTCCTGTAAACCTTCTTTCCACCTTAATGTATAAAATAAAGGCTAGAGCTGGTGATTGGGCAGAGAAAGAGGGGAAGGTGGAGCTGAAGGTTTTGGGAGAAAAGGAGGAGAAAGAGGAAGAAAGTGGAGCAGAAGCAGCTGGCCTGGAGAAACCGCAAGTTCTAAGGGGTCTCTTCTGTGGGGAAGATGGTAGTGCAGTGGTAGATCTGCCCAGTCGAGGCGCACAGCTTGTATTCATATTAATTGAGTTGTGTTTTCATTGCCTGGGATTATTTGGGTTGGAGATTTACCACAACAGATTCCAACTCTGGAATGGTCTTAGGACATATGTTTATTGATTCCTTGGTTTCTTTTCTTTACATCTTGTAGTTTTGTTGAGCCAACAAAAGTTCTGTCAGTATTTTTACACACAGGACACAGGCGCCCACGGACATGTGGACACACACACTGACATGTGAAATGGGAGTTTCACTGTGTTGCTCAGACTGACCTCATGTTTTTCTGTCCCATGGGATCCCTTTATTTTAGCTTTCTAAGTAGCTGGAGCCATGGGCACAAGCTCCGTGCCTAGTCAACAGTGTGGTTTAAAAGCAGCATCTTTCTGAAGCTCTGAGCAGTGCTTCTGTTGAATGCGTTGGCTCTTTTACTTTGGTCACCACCATTCACTCTGCAGTCAGGTCGTGGAAGTGAGTTTGCAGTAATGTGGTGCATTCTCTTATTTTGCTTATGTAGTTTTATGGCATTTATGTGGATGGGTATAGTCTTAGCCATTAAAGGGGTCATTTTATCAACTTTAGACTAATTGTTTTGCAAACAACTTGTTCTGTACTCTGTACTCTTTAGGGAGTAGAAAGGTAGTTTTTATACAAATGAATACTTTGTGTAGGTGGTTTGCTTTGCTTCTTAGTTGTAAGGCCATGGGCAAATTATTTAATTTCATTTAAGCAATTTGCATGTGTATACATTCTGTGTGTAGTACTTACATTTTGTGACTGTTGTAAAAAATCAGAGATGATGTGTTTAAGTCACCCAACATAGAGCCTGCTATGTAGTCACTTAGTAGTGATGGTTTTATATATGTTCATTTGTATGTAAGAGCTGTGTGTTGTAATTAATGGTTAATTGATTCTTTCCGGTGTAAATTCATTCATTCATATTTTCACTCATTTAGGATTAATTGAGCAAAAATAACTGATGATACTAATATAGGAACATTATGTTAGTATTCAATTTCAGATGCTAGTCTTTACGATATTACTATTTTCAAGCTAGAGAAGTACTGTTCAGTAAAGACTGACTTAGGCTGTAGCATCAAAGCATGAAGGTATGGTTGTGTTTTTCTTTTGGAAGTTGATGGTGAGAATTGTTTTCTGCAGTTTCTGCATGGCTTGTGGTGTGGCTTGAGGCTGTGTGCAGGGCTGATTCCTGTGGTCCTAGTGCACAGAAGCATCGGCAAGTCCAGATTAAGAGGACTGAAAAACTGCAGTTGACATTAATAAACTCCTGTTAATGAAAAATTCTTTAAAATTAGCTTACTTTAAAAATTAATATACACAATAAAGTCAGTTATAAATGATTAAAGAACGAAGAATACGTTTTCTACCTCTAAGGCATTCTGTTATTAATTCATTATATGTGCACACATTGACGCAGCGTTTGCAAGCCCTTGGAGGTGCCTGTCACACACATTCCAGTATCCCTAGCTCTTGCGGGTTGGGTGTCTGCCTTATGTGACTAGGACGCTCAAGACACACTGTCACTTTTCACTTGCAGCTTGTGTTTCGGCCACTCTGCATCTAAGTAGAGACACCTCATTTCCAAAACTGTCTTCTGGCTAGGAGGGCTGGAGCTTGCCGCTAAGCCTAGCACAGTGTAAGCAGAGGCAGGCGAGCCTCTGAGTTTGAGTTTGAGGCTGCATAGTGAGGCCCTGTCTCAAAAAAAGAAAGCTAAATTTCCTGTGATGTAAACTGAGAATGCTTCTGGTCTTTTGTTATGCTATGGGATTATATAATGGGATGTTGCACTTCTACAAACAGGATGATTGCTAGAAGTGTACTTGAGGTACCGAAGATGTTATTTACAGATTTGGTAGATAATGCCAAATTGATGTACCCTTTTCCTCATACTCTTAGCAACTCAGTGTATTTTCTGACTTTGAATTTGAGTAATCTGTAGCTGAAACCATCAACTTAAAAGTAATTTTAATTTGTATCTGTATTGAGTCTGTTTGCTGCTAGCGTTCATGACATATTGGTAATGAAGGAGGTCATGTGAAGCAGCAGATAGGTACCTAGCAGTGATGCTGAGAAGTGTCTGTTACTTAAAAAGTAAGCAGAGATCAATTCAGCATCTGGGGAAAGCACTTACTTTGTGAGGAGAGAAAGTGAGAGGCAAAGAATGATGTCCCCTAAATCCACTGTATCTTGCTTGCCTGTGTTCTTGGCCTCATAAATGTTGAATAGAATTTTGAAAAATCAGAGAGAAAAACATACCTATTACAATTAGGTAAAATAGAAACCAAATTTTAGTGGCAGAGAAAAGTGAGGTGCATATGTTGCCGATAGCCCTGGGGCTAATTGTATTTGATGTTAATTCTGTTCTCCTGTGAGGGGCTTCGAACAAGGAATGAGTTAGCACTCAGGTGATTTCCTGTAAACCTGCTTCCCACCTTAATTTGTAAATAAAGGCTAGAGCTGGTGATTGGGCAGAGAAAGAGGGGAAGGTGGAGCTGAAGGTTTTGGGAGAAAAGGAGAGGGAGAGAGAAAGACTAGGAGGAGGAGGAGGAAGAAGAGGAAGAGTGGAGCAGAAGCAGCTGGCCTGGAGAAACTGCAAGTTGTAAGGGGTCTCATATATGGGGAAGATGGTAGTGTAGCGGTAGATCTGCCCAGTCGAGGCGCACAGCTTGTATTCATATTAATTGAGTTGTGTTTTCATTGCCTGGGCTTTTTTGGGTTGGAGATTTACCACAACACATATATAGTCTGAGGAGTTGGGAACAAGAAATGCCAGTGTGAATGTGGCATGTGCTTTTCTTTTAAAACCCATTTGTAGCTCCCGCTCAAAAGACCTGGAAATAACCATCTTATACAGTGTTATGGCAGTAGCATGGCATTATTGTGATGATGTTATGCCCAACACCCCGGTTCAGGCTCCAAATAGTCATTTTTCAGCTAAAAGGAAACAAAGTACCCTGTAGGAGTGGGCTGAGGTTTAGAACAACAATGTATAAGGGGACCTGGAACATCTTTCTCCAAGGCTTCTGGGCCTTCTCTAAAGGGTGGTCAACTTGAAGGATGTTCAATAGTTCAGTAGTTTTTGAATAGTTTAGCAGCTATGTCACAGTTTGTATTGAGACATGGTGTCGTCATCCCCAGAGTTCAGCTTGGATAACTACTCAGTTGAGTTCAAAAGAAGTTTCAAAGAATCTTGTGTTTTTAGGGAGTCTCTGATTTCATTTTGGGCCACATTCATAGCCACCCTGGGTGCATGTGAGTCGCAGGCCACAGGTTGAAGTGGTCAAAAGGAAAGAGCATCCCTGGACTTGAGCAGCTGGTCTGCACCTCACAGGGAGGCCACAGGAAACGAGGTGAGGCAGAAACAAAACCAAGGTTGCTGCTGCCTACTGAATCCACAGCCAAGGGCATGGCTGCTGGTTTGCATAACTGGTACAGAGTGGTAGAGCTGATCCATGTGACAGGAGCACTCCAGACAATCTTCTGTTCCTAGGTTACCAAACCAGTGCCAAGTCCAGAAAGTCCAGTAACTTCTGTCCTGCCCTGTAGTGTGTGCCTGGCCTCCGCAAGAAGCAATGGCCGTCCTCTTAACTGTGGTGTTCATGGCAGCCTCTCGCAGTGAGTGGTGCACCAGAGCAAGCACAGATCCAAAACAAACAAAACCCTACAGGATTGTAGGGCCACCTTGAGTGTATTGAAAGTCCTGACTTTATAGGACAGATAGCAGAGGGTGAGGGGAGACACAGGGAGGCGGCACTGAGCTCAGGTCAACTTTTGGGGCCCAGGTAACAAAGTCACCATGTGAAGAGATGCCTTGGAGACAGTGGACTCCTTACCAAACGGTATTGAGAGGTGATTAATTTTGTCAGGCAGTTTGCATGAGGAGCTCTGATGTCTAGGGTTTGCTCTAAGATGAAGATGGTTTTTGGAGGGCTGGTGGGTGGCTGCTGAGGTGCTGAGCACTGTGGGGCTGTGCATTGTATCCTTTGCTGCTTGCCCCTCAGTTCTGAAATCCCTGTAGGAAGCTGCTGTGAAAGCCAGGTGTGCTGCTTCTGCAAGCCACCCGTCCTTGTCACTTTTCTTTTTTAGCTGGCTTTTGTCTAGTTTTCCTCACAATTTAAAGGGCTCTTTCAATAATGCGAAACAAGCCTTTTGTCATGTTTTGCAGATAATTTTCATTTGTCTTTTGAGTTCATGGTGCTTTTCTTTTTGTTTTTTTTATAACCTGTGGTTGAATTTCCATTTTTATTTTGTCAATTTACCACATTTCTTTATGGCTTAAGTGTTTCTGTGTGTTTCTTATAAAAAGCCTTTTTTTCAGAGACTCTGAAAAGTTCTTTCATGTTTCCATGAACTTTTAAAATGACTATAGCACACTACTGATGCATTTTCACTATATGGTCGTTATCATTTTCCCAGCATATTTGGGACTATCCTCCTTAGAGTTGTGCACCAAAAATATATCAATCGGGGTGAATTCTCTGCAGCTGTCCTGGGAAGATATTGATAGGTTTAACGAGGATCCCCAGAAGAATAACTGTGGACAGTTACTGGAGGGTTCAAGAAGTGTGTAGCATGTCTTAACTTCTTTTATTAAAAACTAAATACTGTGTAAAACATTGGTAATATACTTGAATGGCTAACTGGCGAGACATTTTTGGCATTCATTTTGCCCAGACGTTTCTTCTAGCGCTTTTCCTTGAGTTAGGGTCAGGAGCTAGCCCCTCCCTAGAGGCAGTGTTTCAGGCTTGCACCCTTCCAGCTCTGACTCTGTGAAGAATATTATGTCAGATACACGTGTTTCTGCACTGCCTTTCTGACTGGGTGCAGGAATCTTGGGGTAGATTATCTTCTGTATACATCAGGTTAGAAGAAGTGCCTGTGGAGGCCTCTCATTCCACTGAGGGGAAAGTAGTAGCAGAGAGGTGGCTTGAATTTGGGTTTGGAATGAACGCACTCAGTTTTCAGTTAAATGTGAGTTCTACTGTTAATGCATCCCCTTTAGAAATGAGTTAAGAAAATACGAGGTGAAGAAGTGCATGTATTTAAAGTATTTTACCCTATAAAAATTTTCTCTTCTCTTCTTCTCTTCTCTTCTCTTCTCTTCTCTTCTCTTCTCTTCTCTTCTCTTCTCTTCTCTTCTCTTCTTTGGTTTTTCAAGACAGGATTTCTTTGTGTAGCCCTGGCTATCCTGTAACACACTATGTAGACCAGGCTGGCCTCGAATTCAGAGATCCTGCTCTGTCTCCTGAGCACTGGGATTAAAGGCGTGTGTCACCACTGCCTGGTGTGCTAATTTTCTAATGCAAGTGACAAATGGGACCAGAAAACATTTTTTTTTTCTTCTGCAGTGCCCATTTCCCTTTCCCAGAATTTGCAGTGTGAGTCATCACCTAGCTCTTTCCAGCTTAGGTGTGAAGCATTGTAGGTGTGAGAGACGTTGAAGACTCATTATAGTTTGCTCAGCTTAATGCCTCCAGGAAGAGTCTGTGACGTTTCCAGAGTTTGCATCTGTATTATCGGTTTGATATTCACTCGGTTTATGTAACAAAAGTACCATCTAGCCATGGATACTGCTGTGCTTTGGTTGATAGAAATAGACTAGAACACTGGCTGCCCCTAACAGGAGCCCAGGGTTCCTGAATGATAGGTTTTAATGCCAGATTTTGTGTGTGTGTGTGTGTGTGTGTGTGTGTGTGTGTGTGTGTGTATTTACTTACAGACAATTTCTTTTTTGTTGGGAGGGGTGGGGTTTCGAGACAGGGTGTCTGTCTGTTTGTCTGTCTGTCTCTCTCTCCTCATTACAGATAATTTCTTTTTTGTGGCGAGGGATGAGATTTTGAGACAGGGTTTCTCTATGTACCCTTGCTGTCTTGGAACTTGCTCTGTGGACTAGGCTGGCCTCAAACTCATAGATCCATCTGTCTCTCATGTACTGGGATTAAAGGAGTGTACTTACGCCCAACTTTATTGATACTCTTTTATTAATTAATTAATTAATTTATTTATTTAAAGATTTATTTTTTATATGTAAGTACACTGTAGCTGTCTTCAGACACACCATTAGTGGGCATCAGATCCCATTGCAGATGGTTGTGAGCCACTATGTGGTTGTTGGGAATTGAACTCAGGACCTTTGGAAGAGCTGTCAGTGAACAAAACCAAACAGAAAGAAGACAGTCTAAAACACAACACACACACACAGATGCAGATACATACATTTACTTGCACACATAGAAGTCCTATAAAAACATAAATTCAAAAACCGTAACATACAAGCAAAAGACCTGTGAGGGAAATAAATGAGGGAAATAAATGCCTAGACAAAGCACTATGAGACAGAAACCCTTCAAAGATACCCTGAGTTTGTTTTGTGTTGGCCATCTACTGCTGGGTGTGGTTTGTACACCCAGTGAGACTATTGAAGAAAATTAACTTTTCCTTTGAGAGTGGCTGTCAGTTGGAAATAGCTTCTGGTTTCGGGGATGGGGCATGTGTCTACTTCCTCTGTCAGCACCGGGATCCTGTTTGACGTAGATCTGGGCTGCCCTAGTCTGCGTTCAGCCGTGTTTCAGTTGTGTTGTATCTGGAAGTTTTTGTTTCCTTGGTGTCTTCCATCCCTTTCTTTACAATCTGTTTTCTTGTTTTCCACAAGGTAGTCTGAACCCTGAGTGAGGGGTTTGATGGAGACATTTAGGACTGAGTCTTCGGAGCTCTCTCGCTCTCTGCTCGTTGTCTCGTTGTGGATCTCTGTATTTGTTCCTTTCTGCCGTAGGAGGAAGCTTCTTTGATGGCTGAGCAGGCATTGATTTCTGAGTACAGAAGAATGGTGTTAGTAATTTTATTGCTGTGTTCCTTTAGCACAGCAGTAGTAGTTGGTTTTCTCCTAGGTCCACAACTAACTAGCTAGTGGGTGGTTGCTCCCACCGCTCTGTGCCACTGTCACAGCAGTATATTATGCAGGTGGGTCACCATTGTAGATTGAAGGTTTGTAGCTGGGTTGCTAAACAGCTACACCTTTCTCCTCTAGTATCTTGCACGGTACCTTCCTGTAAGGGTGGAGGCTCTAGGTAGGCACCAGCTTGACTTCTCCATGTTCAGTGAGTTATGGAGGTGTTGTCTTCAACCATAGGGTCTTACTGTCAATTTGTGGAGAGCACCGATTGCCTTGGCAGTAGGTTGGGGTGTTTGGGAGTTTCCATGGGGCCACTTTGGCCAACAACTCAATTAGATGTAACTGATCCCTGGCACTGAAAGTGTCTGTTGGTGGGAAGATATGTCTATTGGGGCCTGGTGTTCCCTGTTCTTTGAGTCCATTTAGATTTCTTTCATATATGTACATACTTTAAAAAGCTTTTACTGGGGCAGGTTTCCCTGCGACCACCCCCCAAATGGCCCTTAGTTTTAGTTGTTCCTCGTCCGTCTTGTTGCCCCCTTTCTGTTTAATTTTCCTGTTCCAGTCTCTTCTCCCCCATCCACCCACCCACAACTGTATATTCTATTTCTCCTTGCTTAGGAGACCCTCACAGGCACCTCCACGCCCTCCATATCTAACTTCTGTGGTTGTCTGCTTATCAAAGACTTAAAAAGCTGACATTCACATATATGCTAATACATACCGTATTTGAGGGGCTGGGTTACCTCACAGGATGACTTTTTTACCTGGAACTTTTTTTTTTTAAACAGCCGAGTAAGATTCTATTGTGTAAATGTACCAGCTTTTCTTTATCCATTCATCTGCTGACACATATAGGCTGTTTCCAGTTTCTGCTTCTATGAATAGAGAAGCAGTGAACATAGATGAGCAAGCCCAGCACTTAATTTTTTAAAATTATGGTTTGCTTCCCAGCACAGAGTGCTGTCAGTGCTGCAGCAAGGACAGTGGTGACCTAAGACCATACAAACAACAGGGCAGACACCAGCGGCAGTCCCCATGTAAGCTTCAGATGGTATGCATGGTCAGAAGTTCATCATGGTAAGAGTGCTGCCCAGTTACAACCAGAGACTCTGTTAGAGAGACAGGCTTAGTCCTATCGTCTGCTTTTTATCCGTGGAATTGGATTCTAAGCTCATTCCCACCTCAGTGTAACTTGTGACAGTGACACTGCAGTTTATACATGGAAAGTATGTTGAAATGGAATTTATACACATTAGCAAAAAGACAACAAAACATTGAAACCTGTGGTAAGAACCAGGCTGGTGAGAAGGCGCTCTCTGACTCAGGTGTTCAGAGTCAGGGAGCTGCTCTTGCTAAGTTGTCAGTCATGTTTACTTTGCAAGATGCAGCCGTGCCTTTCCATTATGTCACAGCTCTGCTGCCTGCAGTGCCCTCTGAACACAGCCAGCCTTCTCCCCACTGCCCCTCCCTGGCTCCGCTCGTCTCACAGGGTGGAAGGTGAGCTGAAGGGCACGGAAGGGCTTTCTCCATTGTGACAGGAGAGGAGGCAGATCTGGATACCGAGTTGGATGTGAAGTGAGTTTAAGTGGTGTGTACACTTCTGAAACCTGTAAACGAGATTATTGCATCATTTGCTGAGAATTACAGATCAGAAAGGGGAACTGGGCATTCTGAGGAAAGCCAGAAGGGTTTGACATTGTCAGTTTAGAAAGCAGTTGCTGAGCCTTTGAAAGGATTGCCAGGATCTACTGCTGTCTGCTGTGTGCAGTAAGCATAAAGCTGGATATCAGGTAATTGCTTGTGAAGTGCAACTGGAACCCTATGCTGTCTGTAGAACCCGATGCCTTTAGTTCCTGCAGTATACAGTCTATTTTTTTTTTTTTATAATTTTTGTTTTTGTTAATTTTTATTTTTTTTTAACTTTATTTATTTATTTGGTTTTTTCGAGACAGGGTTTCTCTGTATAGCCTTGGTTGTCCTGGAACTCACTCTGTAGACCAGGCTGGCCTCGAACTCAGAAATCCACCTGCCTCTGCCTCCCGAGTGCTGGGATTAAAGACGTGCGCCACCACGCCTGGCAGTATACAGTCTATTATAGAGAACACAATTCCTGCGTCCAAGGAGCTCATAAACAGAAGGGACAATTCACTGTGTGCCTGTGAGAGGCTGTTTCTACTTCCTAAGTCCCATCTTCCTGAGATGGCCTTCAGGAATGGGAACAGTCTCTTGAGTGTGTACTGGGAGTGTGTAGGAGAATGGCTTGTGCAGAGGTGTTGGTACCATGCTAACGGAGAGGTTTTAAGTTCTCCTGGGTCAAATGTGTTTTGGTACAGTATGAAACATCAGAGAAGTTTATGGCTTTAGAGAAAATTCGATGCATATAATATATGCATATGTATTTTAGGGAAAGTTCACGAGTGGCCACCCAGAGCGTAGAGAGCATCATACTGCACTGTGAATTTGTGGAGCTCAGTGAGTATGTCATTGTTGAGTCCATTCAAGCTTTTGTCCCCTCTCTCCAGCCTTTTAAAAAAACCTTCACCAAATTTGAATCCAGGACTTGAGAAAGTGCCTGTTATCTAAATACAGTATCGTATTGTGATAAATATAGCCATTGAGATTTTAGAGCTATTCACAAAACTTTATTTTAATATTCATAGGGGAACTTTTTTGGACTGTTACATGAAAAACTGAAGACCATTTTATCATCAGAACTGACTATTAATTAGGGTATTGTTTCAGAAATAAAAGTTGATCTGCTGCTAAAACTCTATTTGAATATGTATGGTTCCAAGCTTGCTTTGTGTATTTAATAACTTTAGTACTATAATCACTCTGTTTACAATTAAATTTTGGTGAATATGCTAATATAGAATGTAACAGTGGGTGATTTCAGCACAGGGCAGTGTGGATTTGCATCTTGATGTGCTTTTCAGTTACATCTGCATTTCATTTAGAATCAAAGGGAAAAGAAATGGTCAGATTATGTAACCATCATGTGATGATGAACCAACTTTCTTGTCTGTTGCATAGGCTGTTATTACAGAAGGCTTGAGCTGAGTGTTCTGAAATTACACAGAGATTGAACTTTCCTACAGGTTGGCTTTTCTGTGTATTCCTTAATAGAATTCTGCCTCAGGGCTGGAACCGGTTTCGTTATTAGAAGATACCTCTAATGCACTTAAGTAGTTTAATTGAAATCAGTGTCTGTAGTTCTTTTGAACACTCACTAGCTTAATAAGGCACGTACTGTGCTTGTCTTATTTTTGTGAGCTTGGGTTCTAAGGTTTAAGAAATTGGCATTTTTCAGAAATTGCCTGCAAAGCAACAGTTGATTGAGACAGCCAGCCTTCCTGTTCTCAGACACTAGAAGACTTCCTGTTGCTCTTAACTAGAAAATAAAAGGGGTTTCTAGTGCAGTGGGTTGGGAAGGGTCTAGATCTCAGATAAAGTTGTCAAGGTTAGTTGGACCACCTGAAGCACACACCAGGAAAAGCCTGCTTAGGGCCGGCATGTAACCAACAGAAAAGGCTTTAGGGATGTTTATGATGGTAGGAAGAGGCTCTGGGTTCATTTGTGAGGTCAGAGGTCCATCTCGGGTGTTACTCCTCAGGAGCCATGTACTTTTCGAAGGGTCTCATAGTGGGTTTAGGCTGGCTGGCTAGTGAGCCCCAGAGCCCACCTGTCTCTGGCTCCTCAGTACTGGGATTGCCAGTGCATACCACTGGGCAGCTTCTTACCTGTGCTCAGGGGTAAAGTCAGTCACTGTGAGCTTGCTGCTGGCTGAGTCAGTTTGACATGGAGAGGTTTCTTTTAATGGAATTAGTGTTTCAGTGATACAGTTCATATGCCAGGGGATGCATGCATTAAGTTACTGGCTTGGTTATTGTTTCTAAGCATTTTTGTGAGTGGGGTTGTAATATGAAGGCTTGTGTATGTTTTTTTTCATAAGAGGTAATTTCAAGTATAGTTATGGTTTTTTAGATACTTTGTGTAGCTTGGGAAGGCTCTGAACTCTGGAACCTTTTGTGTTTGACTTCCTAGTGTTAGGCTTGTTAGACACCATTGTGTACTTCAGGTACAGCATTTTAAGCTGGACCTCTCATTTTTTACCTCACATTTATGACTTTTAAGGAACAAAGGAATAATAGATTAAGGATGTCACCTAGTTACAATAGTCCTCTGTTATCCCAGGCAAGTCATTCTAAGATCACAATGAATCCCAGAAACCATGGCTGGTGGTGGAGCCTAGATATTGCAACCAATGTGTGTAATAGGGATCCTAGTTTAGTTTGTAAGGTGAGAGTATGATAATAACCAAGACCAAAACCATCAGAAGAGGGTCTGATGCGTGAGGTGCCTGTGGTTTCATCTGTCTCACTCTGAGGTAGTGGTGTGCTGATGGCGTGCCACACATAAGCGCTGTGATAAGAATCACCATCATTTTGGAAACTGAGATGGCTCCTGTGATTGATGGGAGGGCATCATGCATAGTGTGGATGAGTCAGAAAGAGGTGAGCGACTTCTATGGCTGGACGAGGGTCGGTTCGGTGCATCCATACTCAGAATGGCGTACAATGTTGTGTTTTATGAATTGTTTATTTCTGGAATTTTGCATTTAGAATTTTGACCTTGCTTGACTGGATAGTTGGAAGGGTTAGTGAGCAATCACTGTCCTCCTGTGTGATGTTCCACTGTTAAACAGTGTTCTTGGTTAGCAACCACCAAACCTACCTGGCATTTTTATTTGGTTTTGAAATAGCCATAGCTGTCTTTTTTTGTGGAGGGCGGGGGGTTATCTTTCTGAAGGGATGTACCTCCCCAGTGGTCATGTGTGTGGGAACATGGCTTCACAGCTGCACATGGTTGCTTGCTGTTCTCCTGTGTTCAGGTTTGTGTCATGTTCAGAGCCCAGAAGTCAACTTGCTTGTAACGTCCTTGTGAAGCTCACTTTGGTTGCAGCCCCAGCATCTTCTCTTGAGCTGGGGGTTGGGAACTTGGGGAATTTCTGCTTTGAAGTTTTGGGACTGGTATGGGCCAGCCTTGTCTTCATCTACTTACATGGTATTGTGGACACCGGAAGCATTTCCCAGTTTTCCTGTGGATGTTTCCTAAGGTTCTGAGCTTCCCTCTAGTCGTCCCCTGAGTGGTTTGGGGTATGTAGGGGAGGAGGGATTCATGGAGGCCTTACCACACCCAGTGCCTCTTCAGAGTTCACTGGGCACGCTGTGCTGCTCTGTTGAAGCAGTTTTAGGAGTGGTATTCCTGATCTTAATGTCCCAGCAAGCTCCAAATAGCTGGCTTTAAGAGTAAAACTAAAAATAAAAGCCAATAGTTTTATTTGGAATGGAAAAAAAACCCACTTCATTTACAAGAAATCTATATGAAGTAAATGCTGAGACAGAGTTTTCACTTATAATATGGTATTTTTATTGCATGGGAAAAGAATTCTAGAAAAAAAACTGTTCAGACACTTTAGTTACAGAAAGAAGATTTTAAAAGTCATTTAAAACTGTTTTGACAACTATAAGGAAATAATCAAATAGGAAATTGCTGTGATCTGATAAAGCCGGATGAAGTTTAGAAGGAATCACGTTAGTGCCAGGACTGCTGTGTGTTCAGCTTCGTTCTTCCAGTTGAGTTGTCACCGAGGTGTGAGGTGCAGAAGTTAATCTTTCTTCCTGTTTTAAGTCTTGGTTGCCATGGCTGTCACCAAAATACTGTTGGGCAAGATTTCAGCACAGATTAAAAACGTACCTCGAGAGAGCCCGTCTGAGGAAGCGCTGCCCGAAGCTCCTTTGCTGTGTAGATGTTCTCACCCCAGACAAGCTTGAAATTGGAAAATGCACAAAGCGTTGTTTTCCTTTTAGAGAAAAGTTAGATTTAAAGATTTCCCCATCAGTTAATAAAGTGTTTGCAGTAGTGTTCTCTAAAGGGATGGGACTGATGGAATAAACATATCTATTGAAGGGAGATATGTTAGTATGGCTCTTGGCTGTGGTGTGAGTAGTTCCTCGGTGGCTATCTCCTGATGGAGAGAGAAGACTGGGTGTCTCAACAGTCCCAGACTGGAGCTGGAGTTTCAGGGAAGTCCTGAAGAAGTAGGTTCTAATCCCAGTGAAGGAATGTCTCAGCAACAGGATGGATGAACTTGACAGGGATAGTGATGGCAAGCAGGCAGAAAGCAAAAGCTTCCTTCTTTCCCATCTTAATTTAGAGTACATCTCCCCAACTCAGACAATCTAACCAAGGAAAGCCTTTCATCCTGGGTTGTGCTGCTTGGGTTTCAGTTGATTCCAGATGTAGTCAGGTTGACAACCAAGATTAGCTATCACAGTATATATAATACATATTGCATATATGGAATTCATGCATTTATAGTGATAATTGGTGGGTATTTGCTGAAGTTTCCAATTTAATACTGTGGGGTCAGGCGGATTGGTGATAAAATTAGATAGTCTAGCAGTTAAGAGCACTTAACTATTCTTGCAAAGGACCTGAGTTCAGCTCTCAGCATCCGCAACTAAAGACCTGTAACACCAGCTCCAGGTAATCTCATACCCTTGGCCTCCTCGTGCACCCACACAGACAGACACTCACACACATACTTTAAAAAACAAGAAAATAAATCATTAATTTTCTTAATGTTTATTTTAATTTTATGTATATGGGTGTTTTGTCCACATGTGTGTGTGCACACCACATGCATGACTGGTACTTAAGGAGGCCAGAAGGCTACATGGGATCTCCTGGTGCTGGAGTTACAAATGGTTATGAGCCACTGGGAAACGAACCTCAGATCTCTGAAGAGGAGTCAGTGCTCTTTGACCTCTGAGCCACCTCTCCCAAGTTCCAAGAAAATAAATCTTTTAATATAGTCTGTATATTTAGTACATCTCAGTTCAAATGTCACATCTTAGCAGACTCCCATTTGAATTAGCATTCTAAGTGTTGCAGACCAGTCTGTTTCAATCACTCCCCTCTCTGGTTCTTTCTTCTGCAGTTTTTAGAGAATTGTAGAATGTTAAGAAAATCTTGTTTCAGGAGTCAGTGTTGATAGAAAGAAGAATTTGGACTCATATAGCACACGTTTATGTGTACACACAGCTGTACATGGTGTAGTGAGTTGTGCCTCAGGCACTTGAAGCTTAGATAGATAAGCTTTAATCAAGATTTCCCAACTAGCCAGTTACATACTTGGATACAAAGCTTTTGATTCCAGCCTTGTTCTTCCCCAGTAAAACAGTTTTCCCAGAAGAGAACACTGTTAACACTTGTGCTGGTGAGAAAAGCGAATGAGCTGCTTCTCCAGAATGCCCAGGGAGAAGGGACATATCGGATGGCCAGGGCTTTGTGGAACTAGCTGGTGGTGTGTGTTACTTGTGCTGAGCCTGTGTCCCCCTCTGTGAGTGGGGCTGCTGTGGTCTTCCTCCTCAGTACCGGCTCTTGTGCCTCAGACACCCTCGTCCTCTGCCTTGTCCACACCTAATTGAGACTGTAGTCCTGTGCTAGTGCTAGCACATCTGTACTAAGGATCTAGTGGCTGCATTACTAGATGGTGTGTGTTCTTACTGCGTGCCTTCCCTTAGCATGTCTGCGCTGATTTGGGGTCTCTTGGCTGCGTTACTATATGGTGTGCATTCTTTTTTTTTTTTTTTTTAAATTTTTATTAGATATTTTCTTCATTTGCATTTCAAATGCTATTCCAAAAGTCCCCTATACCCTTCCCCAACCCTACTCCCCTACCCACCCACTCCCACTTCTTGGCT
The DNA here is from genome assembly GCF_900095145.1 of Mus pahari. NCBI lineage: Eukaryota > Metazoa > Chordata > Mammalia > Rodentia > Muridae > Mus > Mus pahari. The sequence continues at coordinate 100,075,453 of NC_034596.1, forward strand.
CTGGCATTCCCCTGTACTGGGGCATATTAAGTTTGCAAGACCAAGGGGCCTCTCTTCCCAATGATGGCCAACTAGGCCATCTTCTGCTGCCTATGCAGCTAGAGACACAAACTCTGGGGGTACTGGTTAGTTCATATTGTTGTTCCACCTATAGGGCTGCAAACCCCTTCAGCTCTTTGGGTACTTTCTCTAGCTCCTCCATTGGGAGCCCTGTGTTTCATCCAATAGATGACTATGAGCATACACTTCTGTATTTGTCAGGCACTGACATAGCCTCACAAGAGAGAGCTATATCAGGGTCCTGTCAGCAAAATCTTTCTGGCATATGCAATAGTATCTGGGTTTGATGGTTGTATATGGGATGGCTTCCCGGGTGGGGTAGTCTCTGGATGGTGTTTCCTTCCATCTTAGCTCCGAACTTTGTCTCTGTAACTCCTTCCATGGGTATTTTGTTCCCCATTCTAAGAAGGAGCGAAGTATCCACACTTTGGTCTTCCTTCTTCTTGAGTTTCATGTGTTTTGCAAATTGTATCTTGGATATTCTAAGTTTCTGGGCTAATATCTGCTTATCAGTGAATGCATATCATGTGAGTTCTTTTCTGATTGGATTACCTCACTCAGGATGGCATCCTCCAGATCCATCCATTTGCTTAGGAATTTCATGAATTCATTATGTTTAATTGTTGAGTNGTACTCCATTGTGTAAATGTACCACATTTTCTGTATCCATTCCTTTGTTGAGGACACCTGGGTTCTGTCCAGCTTCTGGCTATTATAAATAAGGCTGCTATGAACATAGTGGAGCATGTGTCCTTATTACAAGTTGGAACATCTTCTGGGTATATGCCCAGGAGAGGAATTGCTGGATCTTCCAGTAGTACTATGTCCAATTTTCTGGGGAACCACCAGACTGATTTCCAGAGTGGTTGTACCAGCTTGCAATTCCACCAACAATGGAGGAGTGTCCCTCTTTCTCCACATCCTCGCCAGCATCTGCTGTTACCTGAATTTTTGATCTTAGCCATTCTGACTGGTGTGAGGTGGAATCTTAGGGTTGTTTTGATTTGCATTTTCCTGATGATTAAGGATGTTGAACATTTTTTCAGGTGCTTCTCAGCCATTCAGTATTCCTCAGTTAAGAATTCTTTGCTTAGCTCTGGACCCCATTTTTTAATAGGGTTATTTGATTTTCTGGAGTCCATTTTCTTGAGTTCTTTACATATATTGGATATTAGTCCCCTATCTGATTTAGGATTGGTAAAGATCCTTTCCCAATCTGTTGGTGGTCTTTTTGTCTTATTGACAGTGTCTTTTGCCTTGCAGAAGCTTTGTAATTTTTTTTTTTTTCCAAGACAGGGTTTCTCTGTGTAGCTATGGCTGTCCTGGAACTCACTTTGTAGACTAGGCTGGCCTCGAACTCAGAAATCCACCTGCCTCTGCTTCCCGACTGCTGGGATTAAAGGCATGCGCCACCACTGCCCGGCTAAGCTTTGTAATTTTATGAGGTTCCATTTGTTAATTCTCCATCTTACAACACAAGCCATTGCTGTTCTGTTCAGGAATTTCCCCCCTGTGCCCATATCAAAAAACCCAGGATAGCAAAAACTATTCTCAACAATAAAAGAACTTTGGGGGAATCACCATGCCTGACCTCAAGCTGTACTACAGAGCAATTGTGGTAAAAACTGCATGGTACTGGTACAGTGAGAGACAGGTAGATCAATGGAATAGAATTGAAGACCAAGAAATGAACCCACCCACCTATGGTCACTTGATCTTTGACAAGGGAGCTAAAACCATCCAGTGGAAAAAAGACAGCATTTTCAACAAATGGTGCTGGCACAACTGGTGGTTATCATGTAGAAGAGTGTGAATTGATCCATTCTTATCTCCTTGTACTAAGGTCAAGTCTAAGTGGATCAAGGAACTCCACATAAAACCAGGACACTGAAACTTATAGAGGAGAAAGTGGGGATGGTGTGCATTCTAACTGCATGCCTTCCCGCAGTTGCACTAAACATTCTAGTTCTGTTGTTACTAAATAGTGTTGTAGTCATAGATGATATGTGCTTTCCATAATTACATAGATCATTTTATTTATGGTGTCCTCTTCCAACCAAATAGAATCCTAGCTGTTACAGACCAAAATTACTAGCCACCTTTCTCTAGTCTCCAACAGCCCCTATTGAGTGGAAGCCTTCTGTGGGGGAAGTTTTGAATACTTCTAAGGTTAGAACTGTGAGTAATTACCTTGTTAATTAATTGTTAAAACAATTGCCTTGTTTTGCGTTACAGTGAAGATGCCCCGTGTAAAAGCAGCTCAGGCTGGAAGACCTGGACCCTCGAAGAGGCGCCTTGCAGAGCAGTTTGCCGCTGGAGAGGTCATAACTGACATGTCTAGGAAGGAGTGGAAACTAGGATTGCCCATTGGCCAAGGTGGCTTTGGCTGCATCTATCTGGGTGAGTGTTTGCGATTTCTAGTCATCAATGGGAAGATTCAAATGCTTCTTATGCGATAGATAATCTCTCATTTGAGCTCCTGCAATGTGCTGTTGATATCCGAGGTGATTGAGGAGTGTGTGGTTGATCATATATGAGTTCACTTTTGACATATTAGTAGTAAGTGGCTCATCTTATTATACAAAAAGAACAAAATGATGAAATACTGTCACTCATAAACACAGTATCCTTAGAATCTTCAGACTGCTACAAAGACTGGTCAAGCTCTCTTGAGACTGAAAGAGAACTGTATCCATCCTTTTCCCTCTACCTCAGTCAGGTACAGTTGACTCCAACTCTGTGTGTAGCTCATTTTACAGATCTTTACAGCTATGGGCTTTTAAAATGTCTGAACTTCCTGTTGGGTTTGACCTACTTTAGTTCTATTAGTTAGCATGCTTAACTTGGGATAGTTGGGAATCAAGTTAGAATCCCGATCTTCTCTGAGTTTACTGAGTTCTCAACATTAAAAATGGTTTACCTGCTAGGCGCTAGTGGTAACACACACCTTTAATCCTAGCATTTGGGAGGCAGAGGCAGGAGTGTTGTAGCAGGTATTTAATCTCATTTCAGGGGTTTCTACCCCACCCTAGGTCATTCAGTTCCCAGATAAAAGACACACGGCTTTTATTTTTACAATAAGCCTTTAATGCACCAGAACTGGGCAGGTATCTACCCTGAAAGCTATTAGAATCTACTTCCCCATCAATAACCCCAAATTAAGACTTGCCATGTTCCACCTGGGCTAAATCCAATTGGCCAGACCTCATGGCCATGTTTTCATGACTCACCTCCTCTCTCTTCCCGAGCCTTTCCTCGTGGTCTCTGCCTCAGACCCCAAGCTCTGGATCCCAAACTCCGCCTATTTCTCTTCTGCCTAGCTATAGGTGGTAGGCATCTTTATTTACCATTCAGTGATAACTTGGGGGTGGGGTGGGGGTAAGGTTACATAGTGTCACTTGTAACCTTATGCGTGCAGATTTTCTTGTCCCTGGGGGCAACCAGGCCTTGAGGGCCAGTATTCAGCATTATAACACTTAGCAAAAGACTAAACATCAACAAATGATCTCTTAAGTTTGAAGCCAGCCTTGTCTATAGAGCCAGGGCTACACAAAGAAACCCTAGTCAAACAGCATGACGAAGACCAAAGGAACAAGACCAGCAGCAGCAGCAGGTTTACCTAGCTGCGGGTGGGGGTGCAGGCTTTTCATCCTAGCAGTGGGTGAGGCAGGCAGATAAATCTGTGATTTCCAGGCCAGTGAGGGAGGGCTACATAGTGAGACCCTGTGCCAAAACAGAACAGAATGAAAAGCAAAAACCGTGATTGCAGGTACAACTGTCTCCTTCCCTGAGAATCCTAGTGGGAGTATGGTTACACAGGTCCTGTTTGTATGGGTTCTTCTCTCCATCTTTGCATTCTGTGGTTTTACCTCACTCTCAGCTTTGTTATTGATGTAAATTTTGATTTTTTAAAAGGCATCATATAGCCGAGGTAGGCCTCAACTGCACTTTTATTTCTAATCTTGATTTCGTTAGTTAACAAGTTATTTAATTTCTTGTTAAGGATGGTTGTGAACCACCATGTGGTTTCTGGGGTTTGAACTCATGACCTCTAGAAGAGCAGTCATTGCCCTTAACTGCTGAGCCATCTCTCCAGCTTATTTAATTTCATTTTTGAGAGACATGGTCTCACTGTGGGACTCTGATTAGCTTTGGACTCAGAGATTCTCTTACCTCTGTGTCCCAAGTGTTGAATAAGAGTATATGCCGCTCTACCTGGCACAGCTTTTAAAAAATTATATATTTTTGGTACTGACCAGAAAAAGGAGTAGGATCCACTGAGACTGGAGTTAGAGATGGTTGTGAGTCACCATGTGGATGGTAGGGATCCAGTCCTGGTCCTAGAAAAGCAGCCAGTGCTTGTAGCCATTTAGCCATAGCTCTAACCCTGAAAGTTTCAAATGTTATATTTAATAGTAGTTTACATAGAATGAAATGTGTAGATATTTTTTAAAAACCCCACAGATGTAACCATCTATAATATGAAACTACTTGGCTTTTTTTCCCTTTCAAGTAGTTATTACAAAATGAAAACTGACAACATCTGACTTGGAATGCTAATATTACAGTGAAGGTTCACATCGTCTGGAAACTTGTCAGAATTGCTGATCTTGTGCTCTACACTACCCATGATTCAGAGACCATGGGGAAGGCCTGCAGTGCTGTTTGAACAGGTTCTCCACTTGATCAAGGGCATTCTGGGACTTGAGAACCATGATAGGAAACAGCTGCTTTCGCTCACTCACCCGCTTCACGCCCCTGAGTGGACTTCCCTCTCTGTACTTGTGTTCATGAAACACAGCTGACAGCCAGTGCTTCTCACCATGTCTTGCACACAAGCCTCCTGATGGAGACTGTACTGGCCTTTGGAGCTGTGCATGCTGCTTCTCTGGTTTTGTTTGGACATAGAGCCGTCCTAGTAAAGTAGGCTGTATTTATGTACTGCCAAAGTCTTCATAAACTGTGGAAAAGCAGCTGCTCATGAAATGTTCACATTGTTACGAGAAAACCCCAGGGGGATTTGATGATTGAAGCACATGGTCAGTTTCATCTCAGGGGTCAGTCCATGCTGTTTGGCCCCACACCCCGTGTGTTTAGGCAGAGGGCATGAGGCAGGAGAGTTTCACCTCTAGTGCAGAGGAAGCCAGGGCAAGATGCCTCTGATGGCTTTCACTGCCCAGTGATCTTCTCCAGCTATGTCCTACCTCCGCAAGTTTCTAGAATTTACCCCAAAAGTGTCATTGGCTGTGTCTACTGCCACCTTATATGGGGGCACTTTGTCTCCATCCACACTATTATGTTAGTTATATCAGCCAAGTGCATATTTCAAGCTTGTAATTTAGAGGAGGTGTTGTGGTTGGTGCAGGAAATTGGAGTTCGTTAACAGGAACTTGTAGTTAAGTAGGTTGTCCCTTTTAATCTCCTAAAATCTGTACTTGAGCCACCATGCTCCCACGTGGTCTTTTTTCAGGGCCACCATGCTCCCGTGGGCTTTTCTTGCTTTTGTGGCCCTTTGCAAATCTGGAACTTGCTTTGTGTGTGTGTTGAATATTTTATTTCTGTCATTAGCAGATGCTGTTGACTAATACACCTTTTTAGTCCCCAGTGAACAGTCTGAGTTAGGACTTTGCTTTCTGTCTGGAGAGGAGGATTTGCTAGAAGACTGTGCCTTCATTGCTGTGTGCACCGATGCACTGGTGACTGCCCTGCATGAGATCAGCAGCAGCAATGTGTATGTGTGACCACGGATTTTATACAGTGCTGCTTTCCCACAGCTGAGGTTAGGGCAGGGCGTGCACATGCGCATTCCCTATCGTTCCCTAACATTTCATAGTGCTTCCCACCCTTTTAAACTTCTCTCAGCTCCAGGGTCTGCAGGTACTTGTTGACAAGGCGGAGTTCTTGTCTTCTTCGTGCCTGTGTAGTGCGTGCGTGTGTTATGGATAAATCATTTCTTTTTTTATTTTATTTTTTTAAAGATTTATTTATTTATTCTGTATAAGTACACTGTAGCTGTCTTCAGACACACCAGAAGAGGGCATTAGATCTCATTACAGATGGTTGTGAGCCACCATGTGGTTGCTGGGATTTGAACTCAGTACCTCTGGAAGAGCGGTCAATGCTCCAGCTCCCCAAATCACTTCATTTCTTTACCCTCTTCTCATTTGAATGTGCAGTATTAATGGGATGCTATCTTCATTTTCATGTTTTGTTAAAGATTCTGGGCCTGCCTTACTTATTAATTCAGTATCTAAATGCTGCTCCCTGGGGCTGTTCTAGGGAGCTGGTGTGCGTTTCTAGAAGCTGGTGCTTCTCCTGTGTCTGAGGTACTTTGACTGCAATTCTTGCATGGTTTTCTTCCTTGGTTTCTATGGCTGTTGTCGCAGTCTGCCTATCCTCTGTTCTAAGGTGACAATGCCTTTGGCATCAGTCCTAGCACTTTTCTTTCTTTGTTCATTCCCAAGGAGCTTTCTTTCAGTGTAAGGCTCTAAATAAATGGCCTTTCTATTTAAACTGTGCTGGGGACTGAACATAGACCTCATCTACATGGAGCATGCATGTGCTGTTATCCCTTTGAACTGGAGCCTCACCCCGATAGCTGGCATTTCTTTGCTAATCACTTACAAGCTCAAAACTTGTATCTCTAATGGGCTAAGATCTGCACCAGCACCTTGTGTTGCTATGGCAGAAACACCCTAATGGGGAGGATTTCTTTCGCTCACTGTTAGACATTGAGTCTACAGTTGCACTCATATATGTGGGGGAACATGATAGTGGCAGGAATGCATGGTGGCTGTCCACAGTGCACAGACCAGGATGCAGAGAGTATAGGTCAGAACTGGGTATGGGCTGTAACTAGCTGTCAGAGGCCCTCAGCCAATATCTTACTTCCTTGAGTTAGGCTTCACCTGTTGAAGGTCCACAGCCTCCCAACATAGTACTACCAGATGAGAGTAAGTGTTCAGATCACAAATTGGGGGAACATTTTAGATTAAAACTGTAATAACAACTGAACGTGGATGTTGATAGCTAGCATCTCAAACAAACAAACAAAAAAACCCGAAGCATTTTTCCTGCATTTCTCCATTTGTAGCTTTTGTTCAGTTTTCTGCCCAAACCCTAGAAGTGGCTTACCATCTGCCTCCAGCCCATCAAATCTCTGTTAGCTGCCCTTTGTTTTGAGTCTATGATCACAGTGTGCTAGTACCACCTTGGGCCTATGCAGCTGTCAGGCCACACTCTGCCCACTGCTCTGCTACTTCTGCTCTTGGCTGGTACACAGCCCTCCTAAGCAGCCCAGTTGGAGTTAGACCATGCGAGTCCTTTTGGAAAGCCTTGGAGGCTCCGTGTCTCAGGGCCAGCAGCAGCACCGGCCTTCTTCCTGTCTGTTAAGCCTTCTTGTTTACTCTCTGCTCCTTTTCAAAGGGCTCTCTGCACTGTCTGCAGCCCATTTTCTCTGTGTGCGCTGGTCTCCTGGCTTTGCAATTCATGTGAAACTCCCATATTGGAACTGTGTTGCTGGTCTATGTGGAATGTTGTTCCTGTGAACACCCGTGACCTAAACTGCTCCATAGTTTCAGTGACACCCAGGCTCCTTTAGTACACTACACCACCACCTACCTCCCTCACTGTTGAAATATTCCCTCCATTTCTTCTATCACATCATAGTGATGCTGCTGTCATATATACTATACTATGTATTTTACCTGATGTCTGAATTTTTTTGCTCAAATAATAGCCATAAGTGAAAGGATTTTTTTTTCCTGTCCACTTGCAAATTCTCATTTCTTAGAAAAATGACATGAAGATACTTGATGATGAGCTTGGAGATACTTCCTGTTCTGCATGGCAATGGTTCAAGTGTTGGTGTGTACTAACCAGTGATGGGGTCAGCTCCTCTGCCTTCAGATGTTCTTTCCTAACGAATTTTACAGCTGACTAGACCTAGGGATTCCACCAGTCCCATCCTCCAGGCATTCACAGTGCATCAGCATACCAAACACCAGAGGGCTTCTGAATGAAAGAACTAGTTTTAACTTTGTGTAACAACTTCCTATAACATCTGATTAAATTGAAGAAACCTAAAATTGCTAGATACATCCTACATATGAAAACAGTCTTAGACTAGGTGCAGTGTTATGATGATGATCTGAAATGCCATTTAGAATCTGGGATTCACACCTTAGAGGGTTCAAGGGGTAGGCCTAAGTGTGTGTCATAGCCTGTCCATGGCAACACTCCTTATTCTGATGTAAATGTCTCTTTTTAAACAGCGGACACAAATTCTTCCAAACCAGTTGGCAGTGACGCGCCCTGTGTTGTGAAAGTGGTAAGAAAATATTGCTCATTTTTTTCTTTCTCAATGTAATTGGTATTTATCTTGTGAAGCATCTTTTTTGATGACTAGACTTAGTTAAACCATAAGGTACTACATTGTTAATAATCTTTCTAACTATTTAATGAGACACATAGTAGCTATATAGTTTTAAGTAACTTGAATTCAGAGTCTTCAGCTCCCCCATACTAGAGTGGCACCTGAGGGTGTCTGAGAGGCCACCGAGATCTGCGGGTGGGAACTGTTTGTTTCAGCTGCTCACCTTAGGTGGATGTGGTTTATAGTCATACCCTGTAACATCGCGCTGAGCCGACTCAGTGTGTGTGTGTGTGTGTGTGTGTGTGTGTGTGTGTGTGTGTGTGTATTTGCTTACTTTGCCTGCTGTCAGTTTTATTCCCTTCCCTGTTCATTTTAAGAAGTGTGACTTCCAGCCGGGCGTGGTGGCGCATGCCTTTAATCCCAGCACTCGGGAGGCAGAGGCGGGCGGATTTCTGAGTTCAAGGCCAGTCTGGTCTACAGGGTGAGTTCCAGGACAGCCAGGGCTACACAGAGAAACCCTGTCTTGAAAAACCAAAACCAAAAAACCAAAACAAACAAACAAACAAAAAAACCCAAAAAAACAACAAAAAAAAGAAGTGTGACTTCCCTGCAGTGCTCACGCTGCAGTTATGGATGCACAGGATTGGCAGCAAGCAGCCAATGGACACCGATTCACTAGGCCAGTTACAGACCGGAGAAGGCGTGTTCCCTTATCACTCACTCATTGTTTTGACCAACATTGTTTATAGCTCTGCCCGCCCCATTTTTGGATCCCCGAGGACCCTTGTTAAACAGAAGAGCCAGCAGAGCAGTAGTTGGAGAGTTTAGTGCCCTGTTCCCTGTGCCCTTTCTTCTGCTTAAAGGTTATACAAGCTGGGAGTGAGGAGTGCCTCAGAATTCATTGGTTCACTTTATTCAAATAGAAGTATATTCTATTCTTTAGGAACCAAGTATCTTAGACCAGCTTTTTTTTTTTCTTTCTAAGTTATTTATTTTGTGGGTTTTGCCTGCATCTATGTCTGCATGCATGGTGACATTGAGGCAGAAGAGGGCATTGGGTCCCCTGAAGCTGGAGTTACAGATGGTTGTGAGCTGCCATGTGGGTGCTGGGAAGCCATCCAGGTCCTCTGGAAGAGCAGCCAGTGCTCCACTACTGAGCTATCGCTAGCCTTCGTTTTAGTGAACATTTTAAAGATATTGACTAAGTATAATTTTTCAGTAAACTTTATAGCTAATAAACCAGCATTTGAACACTTGTGACAGGCATGTGTAAGTGCTTTCTTTACTCATGTCCTCTGTGGGACATTCTGCAGTCTCTAGAGAGCTCTGTGTCCTGTGTTTGAGCCCTGCCCTCACCCTTCTCAGGTATTTCCCCTGTTAGAGTATTATCTATGGGTACTATCAGATATATGCTATGTTTTTAGTATAGTATTTTAAAAGAGTCACCTGTATTTTTAGGATATCAGTCATTTACTGTCCCCCCTTGTCTTAGGACTGCAGTTCGAGCAGGTCAGGAAGCAGGAGCTGATGCAGAGGCCATGGAGGGATGGTCCTTACTGGCTTGCTTCTCCTGGCTTGTTCAGCTTGCTCTCTTACAGAACCCAAGACTACAGACCCAGGGATGGCACCACCTACAAGGGGCCCTCCCACCTTGATCATCAACTGAGAAAATGCCCCACAGCTGGATCTCATGGAGGCATTTCCTCAACTGAAGTTCCTTTCTCTGTGATAACTCCATCCTGTGTCACGTTGACACACAAAACCAGCCAGCACTGCACCCCCTCCCCCTTTTGAGGCAGGAATAGCCCTGTATAGCCCTGGCTGTCCTCGAATTCATTATGTAGACCAGGCTGGCCTTAAACTCATAGAGATCCTCCTGCCTCTGCCTCCTGAGTGTTGGGATTAAAGGTGTGTGCCACCAGCCCAGCTCATTCACTGCCTTTTGATGTGTAGATAGGAATCTGGGCTGTTTCCAGTTTGGGCGACTTGGAGCAAACCTTCCACATAGACTCTTGGAGTGATGTTCTGATGGGATGGCTTTCTATGTCTCCTGGAAGCTAAATTACTTGTCAATAGGGAGAATACACATTCAAAAATTTAAAGGTTCTAGACATATTTCCAAAGTGGATATGCTGGGTTTTGTATTGCCAGTGGTCGACTGACTACTCTGCCAGGTCCAGTGCTTGTTCCAAGTGGGTGTGCCCAGCTTAGTGAGCATGCTCACTTCCCAGCCCTTCCATGAGGTAGGTGTGGTGTCTGGCAGCTGTTAAGTTTGCATTTACTGCATGAGAACATTGAGCCCTTTTTCCTTGTGTGTGTATCTGCCATTTGTGTGGTTTTGTGTGATAAGCGCTTCTTCAGTCTCTTGATTCTTTTCTACTTAAGAAGGCTATTTTTAATAATTGGATTGTGTAGCTTTTTATAATTGAGTAGGACGAGTTCTTCTAGATAGATCTTATTTTCAAATATGTGTTGTAACTATTTCCTTGTAGATTATAGTTTTCTTGTTCATTTTTAAATGGTTTACTATGTCTGCTAGGCTGACTCATAAGCCTTTTCTCCTTTATTCAGTTAATATGGCTTCTGAATCTGAACTGAGCGAGCCTGTAGTGCACACCCTACTTAGGCAAGCTGACGTAGACTTCTTACACTGTTCTGAAACTGCTTTGCTCATAGTTTGCAGGGACGTTTGTGTCTTTATTCATAAAGCATCTTGGTCTTTAATTTTTCGAGAAGTATTTCTGTATTAGAATCTTGCAGTCTGTCTGACTTGCTTTGGTATCAGCTCCACTAGCCGTTTGATCCCTGTAGTGTTACTGGACCCAAGGATCTCTGGGTGAGCCCTTCCCCTCTCATCTCCCAGCACGCAGCAGGCAGGGTTTGAGCCCTGGTGGCATTTGTGAGGCTTGAGCTTCTACAGCTTGTGTCTGCAGTGGGAAACCTTAGTCAGCCTCTGCTCTTTCTTGTCAGTTAGTGCCTGTGGCTGTCTCCTGTCAGGGTTCTGCCAGTGCCATGTTTCCTGTCCTCTGGTCGGCAGCTTTCTTTCTCCCTGTGTTCTGACATCCCTTCTGAACCACGGGGATGGGCTGCTACCCGGTCAGAGGAACTAGAGTTCCCTGTGATATTAGTCATGTGCCTGGGGTTGGGAGAGATTGCTATGCCTTCTTCTATACACATGAAAACATGGTACCTAGGGGGTGGGGAGATCAGTTCCTCAGAATCTTCAAAGGACTCCATTGAGAAGAAAGCAAGGCTCCCCTGACTCATGACCATGTCCAGGCTCTCAGACTCCTGTTCTGCCCTGCCCCGCCCTGCCCCGCCCTGCCCCGCCCTGCCCCGCCCTGCCCCACCCTGCCCCGCCCTGCATAACTGGCATACTCATTTCCCTGCTTTAGAGGGGAAGTGCTAAATGACCATGTGTGTTCTGTTCTGCATCACTGCTGCTTTATCTTAGAATTGTGAGCCTCATCTTAAGTGTTCACTTCCCGCCCTTCTCACTTACCTAGCTGAGGGAAAAGCACGGATAGGTATTTCCAGTTACTTTATCAGAACATTGGATTTCTAGGTTTTAAGGATGTCTGTTTTCAGACTTAGTCCAGTATTTGGTGTCTTCCGTTGTCCTTTGTCCTTTGTGAAGGGCGGTGATGTTCTCCCCCCACCCCTATTTCAGCCGCTCTTCTGTGTTTGTGGTCCTGGAAGAAGAGCTGCCCAGCCCTCAGAGGGACCCCAGCTAAAGCTGGCTGCTGCTCCCTTGGTGACTGAAGTCTTTGGGTCCTTTAAATTCCTGTGTCAATCACTGGATTGTCATTTATTATACAGTTTTACTTCTAATAGCCTCATCATAATGTCAGTTAAAATGTTTGTGTTTATTTTCTCTAAGTAGATTTTAAGTTACTCAATAGTGATCTTGTTTTAAATGTCCTTTACTTACACCGTTCTTACGTGCTTGTTTTGTTTGTTGTTTAAAATACTTTTTTATGTATACTTTATTCCTCCCTCTTCCTGCTTTTCTGTCCATTCACTTTTATCCTTTTGATGCCGTTGACCCTCCTCTGCTGGGAATAGGTCAGGCTGTCATTCCCCTTCTGACAGCTTTGTGGTCTTTAAAGGTGGAGGTATCAAATACAAACAGGTAGGATGGTTATCACACCTTTTCTGATTTACAATCAGAACAGTTGCCATTCAGACAAACACATGAAATTGTTAAATGTGTGCGTGCGTGCAGGCATGTGTGCGTGCATGTGGTGCTAGAGATGGGTGCAAAGCCTCCTGGCTTCTGGTCAGGTTTCTGTGACTGCTGCAGCTCCAGCCAAGGTTCGTGTTTTCAGAGACCGTGAGCTACTGACCGGGCATGAGTGACACAAGCGTCAGATGTGAAGCTTCGTATTTGAAAGTTCTTTATAAGGTGGCTCTGTGAACAAGTATACCATGATACTCATGCACCGTAAACACGAGCATGCCTTTTATTTTCGAGCACAAATGGACAAGTTATTTAAGAAACACAGCTAAGTTGGTTGCTGTTGAAAAGTTCCATAATGACATGCCAAGCCATGCTTCCCAGTCCTTGTATGTTGTCCTGGGACTGCACAGGGCCTGGCCGTCGGTGTCTTTGGTAAGTCTGCCAGGTACTCTTTTGCATCCATGGTGAGAACCAGAGTAGAGCCTGGAGCATTGTGCACCTTAGCTGTGCCGGGGAGGTCACGGCTCTGCAGACCTGTAGCTTCATTCTGAGGTCCTTTCCAGTAGTTGTACTCTGAGATTCTGCCTCAAAAGCTCAGTTACTTTTACGTGCCAGCTTTATGAATGAGTTCTACATGGTTACACATGACTCCTGCATTTGGCATTGGTATGAACATAACATATACATACAAATTAAATGTCTCAGCATTTTCTGCACACTTCTTCCCACCCAGGAGTGGTCTCTGTTTCTGTGTGGGGCCTTCATCCCCGACTGATGCAGGCAGCTGTGGGACAGCACTGCTGTGTCTCTGGATGTTAGTTTATGCTCGCTTTCAGAGGCTGTGCGTGAGAGTACACACACACAGACACGCTCACAGAGAGACACACAGGCACACACACACACGGGCCAAGAAGAAATAGTAAATAAGTAACTTGGACAATACGGGTAGAAAAATTTCTGACTCCCCTTCCCCCACCAAATCTAAACGTCAGTAAGAAATTAGTTCTCTGAGTCCTTCTCACCTTCACGGGAGCAGAGTTGGATGCCTGAAGAAGGACGTCCAGTTGATGGCACTTAAGAGCTGGTGTGTGGTGGTCCTTTTCTTGGGAACAACTGATGGGGTCTGTGTTTCACAGCCTCTCTCCCGGGAAGAACTCTGCCTGATGTTGTGATGAGTGTTTCTCATTTTCAATTCAGATATCTTAATTTTTTTTTTTTTTTTTTTTTTTTTTGGTAAGAAGGAGAAACTTTGTACAACTTCATTTTTAAATGGCAGCCAGTTGCTTTTGGATGGTGCCATTGAAATATATCACATTTTAATTTTTTTCCTGTTGTCATCGTCATTTTGACACTTAGAAGTCTTAAGGAAACGTTTAGTGATATTCTAGTTAAAATGTCAGTCCCAATTTCTTTTCTAAATCTTGGCTATTATAGAGTTGGCAAAGTGTTTTAGATTTGAAATATGTTAATACAGTTTTCGTTCTGAGTTAAGGTATTTTCTCCATAGATGGCTCGCTTCAGCTGGAGCTCAGCTCCAAGAAGTAGCTCCTTTACTTTGTCATAATGGAAGCCTATTGGACAGAAAAATGTCTGAAAGTGCTCAGGAGCCTTCATTAGAGTGTCCTGATTTATATGGTTGATTCGCGTTATAAGTTTAATAAATTATTCCTTGAAGGGAACTTGAAAATTAAAGTTGATATGATGTAGGCTGAAACTGAATAAATCAAAAATCTTATACTGTTGGTAATAAGCCAGGAGTGGTCTTGGGAGACCGTCTTTTAAGCTAGAGTTTTATTAATGAGTCATTCTGAAAGCTAACCAAGATTCCTTTTCTTTAATTTCACGTTCTTCTTTTTTCACACTGGCTCTGTGACTTGCTTGGTCATGAACTTGAAACATTTGCTTCCATTTCTGGCTTCTGTTGCTGCTAGGAAGGGGAGCCACAGGTGTGGGAGAGTTTCCTGCATAGCACATTGAGTTGGGCTCAGCATTCACATCTGTGTACGGATATGATCCTGTGGGGCTTAGTGACATGCTGAGCCCTTGAAAACCACTCTCTGAGGCTGAGTTGTATGCATATGGCGAACTGCCCAGGTTCTTTCTGATCTGAGTGTTGGCCATTTTTGGCCTAAGTGTTCCCTTGTGGCTAAGTACTGCGTGATTGTAGATGAGCAGAGTCCTGTAAACATGTTACCTGGAGATACCTGTCATTTGAATTCCTGTACATCTGAACTGATAGAACTGTATGTGACAAAGGTTTTAATTGACACTTAAAGGACCAAAATTAACTTCTGTAGTAGTTGAGGCTTCCTCAATGAAGAAGTGGGTGGATGTTATTTTCATCATTTGGAGCAGATACCTCTGAGGTGGAGAGCACACACTGTCATGCCATAGCTCAGATCTGCTGGTTCTGATGGTCCTTAGCTCCAGCCGTGTGGGTCTTCTGTCCCAAGTATTTTGCTTAGATTAGTTTAGAAATCTTTGCTTTCATGTTTGAGGTTATCACTGTTTTTAAACCAGTATAAAATATCAAACATTAAGTAAATACTATTTTATATCAGTCAGTCACACAAAATTAACTATTTAAAAAGACAACAAAATTATAAGTGACTTCTTCCCAATATTTCTTAAACAACATGAAAGTCCTGAAAAGCTTTTATCTCTTGTGTGAAGTACCTTTTTTGTATATCTCTCTTTCTCTCTCTCTCTCTCTCTCTCTCTCTCTCTCTCTCTCTCTCTCTCTCTCTCTGTAAATGTCTTTACAAGTAATTCAAATGGTCCCTTGAAATGGGAAATAGGGGTTGTCTAGTCAAGTTGGGGAAAAGTTATTTAGCTCCAGTTTCGTTTTGACTTAAAAAAAAAAAGACATAAGATTGTTGGTCTGAGAAAGAGGATTCAGTGTTAGAAAGAGAAGGCGCACTGTGGTCTCATTCTGCAACTCAGATGATCCTCCACTTCCAAGAAGTAGGGAGAGCCACTGTAGGGCAGGGGAAAGGGATGGGATTCTACCATTAATTGACTAAGTCATGTGTTGGAATTTTATTAAATCTTTGAACTGCCTTGTAGCCTCTTAGTGGTGATACACTTAGCATGATTGGTGGCCTTTGCTTAATAAAGATGAAAATTAGCTTAAACATTTGTCTTAAACTTCTGCAAAGACTGAACTGTATTTCTGATTTTGTATAATGTATCAATTATGAAAGTTGAGCTTAAGAGAAAGAAAAATTATTGTGAGAACATATAAAGTATTTGTAAGGAGTTGAACTTAATCTTTAATAGTTTATAAACTTAAATATCAAAGTTATATTGTGTTTTTAAGAAAAATTAGATTTACTCTATTTTGAAAGCTCAATGTAAATAGTTCAATAATTTTAATTGACTCTTGTATTCTAAGGAACCCAGTGACAATGGACCTCTTTTCACGGAATTAAAGTTCTACCAGAGGGCTGCTAAACCAGAGCAAAGTAAGGAGAATTAAGCACGCTCAAAATTGTTTTGTTAAAGGTTTAAAGGTTTTAAAATAAGTAGTTTACCTGGCTTTATTTCACAGTGCTGAGGTAAAGTGCCACGTCCTATGTCTCTGTTTTCATTTGCTTTATACATGAACACCATTCAGATGGTATTTGCACGAGTTCTTCTGATGTACAGATGTACTCGCTCTAGGGTTTCTGGGCATGTGAAATAATCAATAATCAATGCAGCTCAAAATACATGAACGAGCCTAGTTCCCAAGTGTGTGTGTGTAAGACCTCTGACGTTTGAGCATTGATAGCTCCTGAGGCAGGAGCTGGGGCTGGCCCTGGGCTGCTGCTCTCAACTGTGTTCATCTGAGGCCCCAGCTCCTCACAGTGAGGGAGCAGGAGCTGCTTCCAAGCCTTGCAAGGGGAGGAAGAGATGTAAACACTGAAGGAGACAACTCCACACTTCTAGAGTTTGGGGTAAAAGTCATTCTTCTTGTGGAAGCAAGCACACTCCATGACTAGGAGGTGACCCAAGGGGCAGTGCTATTGCTTTGTGCTTTAAAAATGGTCTCCTAGATGGACAGTTTCAGATAGGGGACAGCAGGATACTGTTTCTGCAGACTGGTAAACTTTGAGTTAGCTTTGTGAGGGTTATCCTGTGTCCTTACGTCCTGTTTTATGACTCGAGGTGGTTTTGCTGCCCATATAAGTATGCTCTGCTCTTAGTAATTTATTCTGAAATGACCATTTACATAGCAGTTGAAATCATAGGCCTCTCTTTTAACTTCTAGTTCAGAAATGGATTCGTACCCATAAATTGAAGTACCTTGGTGTTCCTAAGTATTGGGGATCTGGTCTACATGATAAAAATGGAAAAAGGTAAAAATCTCCATTTTGAGCATTTCCTGTTGAGTTGGTTTAGTGAGGAGTTACTCGCGGAGCACCCACACTATCTGTAGTGTGCTTCTGGACTGCAGGGCAGTGAGGGGAGGAATGAGATCTTCTCTCTGCTTTTCTCAGTACACTAGAGTGTCAGGGGCCTGT
Source organism: Mus pahari (assembly GCF_900095145.1). NCBI lineage: Eukaryota > Metazoa > Chordata > Mammalia > Rodentia > Muridae > Mus > Mus pahari. Next base: position 100,092,572 of record NC_034596.1, read on the forward strand.
TAAATGGGGGTGCTAGTCTAACTGTGGACTTCTGTGGAGCAGCACCAGGTGACTAGAACCCCTTGGACAGGAACAGAGTACTCCCTGCCTCTCCCATTCTTTATGCCAAAGAGCCCTCAGGATCCCATCTTATATCTCATGTTGAATGCCTAATCTTTCAAAGAAAGTAGGGTCTTGTTCTTTCTGAGGGCTTTAGTCTAGTAGTTAGAGGTGAGAATCATGGAGAAAGCATTTCTGAACCATGAGATAAGAAATCCTTAACACTGTTGTGCAGCCTGCTCTTGTGAAGTATCTGAGTGGATGAGTTAAACTTCATGGAGCAAAGCGTGTAGGGGACTGCAGGCCAGGCTGAGTTACTGAGTTACTGAGGAGTTACTGAGAAACTGGAGGCTGGTCTGCAGTTAGAAAGGTGTTCCCAGTGAGTAAAGGAAGGCTGTCTTACGCAGTCATCAAAGGCCTGATTCCATGCCTTGCAGCTTTTTGAGCTGGAGTCTTGACTTCCAGTCTTAGCTTCGTCACTGTAGAGCCTGGGCTGGCACAGACCTCAGTCCTCTGGCCTGCCCCTCGTGAGTGTGTATGGGTGCATCTCTGCCTGTCTTGCACAGTTTACGGTCATGGTGCCCTTACTCTCAGTTAGTTTCTTTTTGATGTTATTGGAAGACTGCTCTGTTTCTGGACAGACACAATGCCTATCATCAAAAATGGGTGCCATTGTCTTGTGAGTTTCCCTTTCCTACGAAGAAAACTTTTGTGGTGTCCTCTGCAACTTCCTCATACATTTTCATGGTCACAGTTTTATAATTCTTATGCTTAAACCTGCTGCTGGCAAGATCTAAGTGGTCACACAAGTGTCTTGGTGAAAGACAGTGTTGAACAGAAGTTGGAATGCCCAAGCCAGATTAGTGCTGTGTTAGCAAAGATTTGAGGATGGCAGGGTTTTCATTGCTGTGAAGTGACATCATAACCAAGGCAACTCTTATAAGGACAACATTTAGTTAGGGTTGGCTTACAGGTTCTGAGGTTCACTCCATTATCATGGGGGGAAAGCATGGCAGCATCCAGGCAGGCACAGCACTGGAGGAGCTGAGAGTTCTACATCTTGTTCTGAAGACAAATAGGAGAAGATTGAAGACTCAGGCAGCTAGAAGGAGGGTTTCAAAGCCTGCCCCCACAGTGATACACTTCCACCAACAAGGCCACACTGTCTATTAGTGCCACTTCCTGGGCCAAGCATATTCAAACCATGACAGGTAGCCATTGTAGGCCTGCCAGGTTTATTTACTAGCGAACCATTCATGTTTTAAGGAGTCTGGGCTCACTGGAATCTTACACCGTTTTGTTACAGGTGGCTTTACTGGAACAGTGTGCTGTGAGATGATCAGAGCCAGAGAGAGGTGATGGGCAGAAGGACAGCTCTATTCAGAGGGTGCTGCTGGCAGGAGCTTTAGCATAGTAGAACGGGTGATGCAGCTGAGCAGGTGTGCAGCTTGTGTCTCGGTGATTGTCAGGGATGGCCAGTCCTTCTCAGTTGAAATGGACATTTGCTAGACCTTCCTCAGTGGAGCTCGAGACTCAGACTGGCCATGGGTGAAGTGTTGATTGTTAAGTTGAAGTGCTAAAAACAATCACGCAGTATGTCTTTCTGAAGGAAAGCAATAGAGTCCTTCTCCTAGCCTAGCTTCCTCCTGTGCCAGCGGCCTTAGTTTTCCTTAACTTGTATTTGAGTGATGGAAGGGATAGGTAGCTTAGAGCAGTATGAGGATCGTAGAAATACTCACTGTTCCCATTTGGATTGTTTGAACTGATTGATATTTTCCTATTACCTGAAGCATTTAACTAAGTCCCTCGAAAAAGAAAGCATCAGAGACCTTACCTGATAGACATTCTCAGAAGTAGCTTTACTCTATCCCAGAGCTCTCTGAGGGGAATGTGCTAACCGAGTGTGTGTGATGATGAGGGAATTTTAGGGGCCATTTAGAGTTAGTGGCAGGGTGAACTGTGCAGAAAAAGAAAGACCAGTGTAATATACATTAGTAGTTCCTGTGTTGAGGCAAACAATGTGTTTATCCTCTTCCAGGCTGTGCTGGCTAGTTTTCTGTCAGTGTGACACATGCCACAGTTACCTGAAATGAGGGAAATTAATGCCACTTCCTGGGCCAAGCATATTCAAACCATGACAGGTAGCCATTGTAGGCCTGCCAGGTTTATTTACTAGCGAACCATTTATGTTTCAGGGAGAAAACACGTTTAAAAGACCTGGCCATAGGGCATTTTCTTAATTACTGATTAATGAGGGAAAGCCCAGCCCATTGTGGGTGGGGCCACCTCTGGGCTGCTGGTCCTGAGTTCTATAAGAAGCAGTCTGAGCAAGAAGCCATGAGAGCAGGCCAGTAAGCAGAAACCCTCCATGGCCTCTGCATCAGCTGCTGCCCCAGGTTCCTGCCCTATGTGAGTTGCTGTCCTGACTTTTCTTTGATGATGAACAGTGATGTGGAAGTGTAGGTCAAATAAACCCTTCACTTGATTTTTGGTCATGGTGTTTTGTTGCAGCAGTAGTAATAACCCTAAGACACAGACTGTTGGCAAAGGTTATTCGTTGTTATTCAAAGTATTGTAGTGATTACACAGGTTAACAGAAGTGTGCACCCTACCCTTCTCTCTCAGCTTTGCACAGCTTGCCATACCCAGGATACTGGGAAGACACAAGGACACAGGCCAGGGTAGCAGGAACTTTACACAAATGAATGTATTTTGCTTCTACTTGATAGTGTGACTTTGACATAAACTTTACGTGCTAAGGCATTAAAAGATACGTACACAGAATCTCTAATGAACAGGACCCTAGGCTTTCCATTACCACACTGTCTTGTTATTTTAGCTGGCTACTCCTTCCTTGGAAGCTCACTGTAGTTTACCATCATGAGCCTGACTGCTATGTCATGAGCATCCCATGGGAGGGTTTGTCCTGCGTCTGTGTCAGTGATTTACATAGACGAATTAGGATTTGGACAGCTGTCGAAGGTGACGGTGATGCTCAGAGGAGCTGGGCAGTGTCCTTGAAGGTCTCCAACGCACGCGTCTCTGCACTCCTGGAGTTTGAGTCCCGGGAAGGGTGAGACCTGCCCTCATTCCACTTCTCCAAAAATTGTGGCCCCAGGAAGTCATGTCACCTGGTCCAGCTGACATGGGAGGGGGATGGCAAAACAAAACAACAACAACAAAAATCTTTATTTTTGTAGGGTATTCCTTTTGCAGATCTGACCGTTGAATGTTTTATATGTAATTGCTTAATACCATTTGGACAGTTTTACTGAATGTAGTTTGTAAGCCATCTCTTGACAGCCTAGATTTAACAGAATATTTATTGTTGAAATGTGCCTTAAAAATGGAGGTACAGTCAGGAGAAAGAATCAATTGTCTCAAAGCACCAGTTAACTGTGAGAAGCCAGGTGGCTGTGTTACATTGTAGATGAGTGTTGGATTCTGGGTGGGCACTGTCTTAAGTTGAATGTTGTCTCCTATAAAACTAGCTGAGTCCAGGGCAGGATGACAAAACATTCTGAATTCTTGAGATTTCTATGTGGTTGAGAGAGATTCTTCATGGTTTGTGTTTGCGCCCCTTTCCTCCTTGTGTATAATCTACAATACTGCCTTTAATGCTATTAAGCATTAACTTGACCTAATCTGAAGGGGAATAGTCATTGCAAGTACATGTTCCTAGTTATTTCCCTCACTGACGTTTCTTGTTTGTCTTCAGTTACAGGTTTATGATAATGGACCGCTTTGGGAGTGACCTTCAGAAAATATATGAAGCAAATGCCAAAAGGTTTTCTCGGAAAACTGTATTGCAGCTAAGCTTAAGAATTGTATGTGAGCTATGCTCCTTGTGAACACAGTAAGGGCTGGTTTCCGCTGAAGCTCAGCCCTCTGCTGGCCGTGTTAGGTACTGCACTAACTCACTGTGTGTTCTCCCTAGCTGGATATCCTGGAGTACATCCATGAGCATGAGTACGTGCATGGGGACATCAAGGCCTCCAACCTGCTCCTGAGTCACAAGAACCCTGACCAGGTCCTTAGAACTGCAGCTTCTACTGTTGTAACTTGTGCTGCTTGAGAGCAAGTGGGGTACTCTGGGCTGAACCCCACAAGCTCTGCTGCTTTGAAGTAGAGAAGCTAACAGTGTCCTTTCTCCAGACACTTGTATCCAGTTGCCGTTCTGTATTTTTGTTGCAGTTTGCTGGCACTTTATCAAGATGGCTGTTTGCTCTGCATAATATTCGGAAGTGCTTGCATTTCAAATAGCTGTGTGGGGTAGAAGCTTACACTATAAAGTGCGCCAGCACGTTAGATCTGCTGGTCGCTTTGCCAACTTCATTACTTCCTGTGTTCAAAACCCCGTCTGACATAAGTGTCTGTTATTTGGAGAATTTGGTCTTTAATGTGGGGTCCGCTCAGTTGTCAGTGACAATAAAGGCTGCTTAGTGTCGCCTCTTGATCTTGTGTAAGAAGGAGCTTTCGAATGCTTGGCTCAGGGCAGTGATCTGTCAACATTCTCTGCCCTTGGGTCTGCATATGTTTTCCTTCTTTTGATCCCCTCCTTTTCTCCACAGGGTGTTTGCTTTCACTCTGTAAGCTATGGCGAGCGTCAGGGATCAGTGTAGTCCACCAGGAGAAAGCTGCTGTGCTGGAACGCTCTGTGAGACATCCTCAACCATCTCATTTGCGCTGTTTCCTTGAACACAGCCAAGAACCTGAGCGAGCAGTACAGCTTCCTTAGCTGGAGTAGGAAGGTCTTGTAGAGTACTATTAAAAACCGACTCCTGTTGGTTTGTACTCTGATAGGAGCAGCTTCTGTTCACACAGCAGCCATGTGCTGCTCTCCGACCTTTCTGACCTGCTCTGTGGATGGGATTACTATCAGGCTGTGTCCGTCTTTGTGTTCACATGCACATACGTCCATTCGTTGTGACAGAACCAGGTGTATGTGTGGCCGTCAGATGGAAGCCACTTGTCCCAGTGTTGTATGCTAGTCAGAGCAACCGGCTATGCCCATAGCATTACTCTGTTTTTGTTTTGTTTTAAGTTAGCTTTAATCTGGAAGACCAGAATCTAATATATAGTATTTAAGATGCAGGCGAAGGCCTGATCTAAGAGCTTTGGAAGTTATTATAGCCCTTGGATCATTTTATGAAGTAAATAGGCATTGACTATTTTACAAGGATCAAGAGTAGAAGACAGCTGTTGTACTGTGTGCTAGCAGTGTTCATTTATATTATATTGAACATTTATATTTTGTTGTAGTTTTGTTCTAGACTCTGTAAGAGAAGCTTACCATCTGTAAGCCTTGCCCATGGAGACAGGATTAACTACTTTAGCACATACTTTCTTAAGAAAGCAGGCAGAGGGAACTAGTACTCAAGCGCTGTGACTTTATGGTCATTTAACATTTATTAAAAGTCAAACCTTCCTGGGTGGAAGGATGGGAATAGCTTAGCTTAGTGGTAGCTCAGCAGCAGCAGAGCTCCTGCCTAGCTTGTGTGAAGCTTTAGGTGTAAGCCCAGCATTGCAGAGTAGGTGGGGGAGACTCAGGACTTGCTGTAGTGCTCAGTTTAGATCTGACTTGCTTCGAGAACTGCTATTTGCTCTTGTAGGTTAATCGACTTCCAAGTGGTTGTATCTTTAGTTCAGGACTTTCTAGTAATTCATGTGCATTGATTTTCGTCTTTAATTTGGTTCTTGGAAATTTATAGGTGTATTTGGTAGACTATGGACTTGCTTATCGGTACTGCCCAGATGGAGTTCATAAAGAATACAAGGAAGATCCCAAAAGGTGCCACGACGGCACCCTGGAGTTCACCAGCATCGACGCACACAAAGGCGTGGGTATGTCCACAGTGGCCTGTGTGCCTCCACAGTGCTGATGTTTCTGTCTGAATGCCAAGGAAACACATAGACTGATACAGAGTATGGGAAGGGTGGTGTGGAGAAGGAGGACCGAGGTTTGGCTCCTGTACTTGAGTGAGGGCCCTTGGGAAGCCTCTGGTCTTCAGGGGTACCAGACTGCACTTAGGACTCACACAGCTTAGCTCTGTGTCTGCGTTCTATTATGTGGCTTATGTTTTGTATAAGCTAGCTTAACCCCTTCTCTGCCCTTTGCTGTGGAGGACATATGGACAGTGTTTAGTATGTGAGTGTCTTCACGTCTCCCAAAAACAGCTGGGTGTGAGGTGTCTTCAGACTTTACTTCCTAGACCAGAGGTAGCAGTTTCAAACCCTAACGCTTACCAGTTTGGGTTTTAAGTAAGTTATTACTTGGAGATAAAGGTTTGTTTTACACAGCCAATTGTTCAGTGATTTTATTATATGTAGGCAAATGTTTTTGCTGCAGGTTAGACCTGAGTGGGCTGCTCTATCTTGATGTTTCACCATGTTAATCTCCTGCTCTGTTTGTAGCCCCATCACGACGTGGTGATTTGGAAATACTTGGTTATTGCATGATCCAGTGGCTCAGCGGCTGTCTTCCTTGGGAGGATAACTTGAAAGATCCTAACTACGTTAGAGATTCCAAAATTAGGTAAGGGACAACTTACATTGTTTTGGGTTGCATGGTGATAGGGCAAAAGAAATACCCTTTTAAAAACATTTTTTGGTTCTTTCTGAATTTTATATCATGCACCCCAATCCTACTTATCTCCTTGTACCGGCTGTCCACCCTTGCAACCTCCCCAACCCCCCACCCCCACTTCTCAATTCTGATTTCTTACTGGGAGTCCTTTTGGATATCCTGTCGCTGCCCTGTGTCTTGGAGATCCGATAGTTTTGGATCTGTAGGACCAGCCCCTTCTGGACTCCAGCAGGTCATCGATGGGGTAGATTTGGGGTGGGGCAATTCAGAGCCCTGCATCTGGGCTGTTACCAGGGCCACCTCCACTCTGCTGCCCAGAGGATGTGCAGGGTCTGATCTCCTGAGTGTTGCAGCTGGTGTGGGTCAGGGCCAGCTCTCCTGCCTGCCATAGATGGTGAGGGAAGCACAGGATTCTGTCAGAATTTCTTGACAGTTTCTCTGGAGTTTTATTCTCTGGATTATATTTTATTTGATTTTATAGGCAGAGTGTTGTTGAGCAGCCCTCCTGCCCGAGTCAGCACCCCTGGCGGTGATGTAAGTGGAAGGTGCAGGTTAGATAGGTAGCAGGGCTATTTTACTTTGCTGTTCCCCTCAGATGCTGCCTGCTGAGATGTGTCCTATTAGTGAAGGCTCTTGGGGACACACTTGTAACTAAGGACTCCTTCCTTCCTCCACAGATACAGAGACAATGTCGCAGCTTTGATGGAGAAATGCTTTCCTGAGAAAAATAAGCCAGGTAGGGAAGGCTCCCGTAGACCTTCGTACAGCTTTTCTTTTCTGGGAGGAAAAGCCCTCGGCCTGTGTGTGAGCCGGGCATTTCAGGACATTGCTGCTGTTGGAGGTGCATGGTGAGCTGGGCAGTGAGCCTGGAGCCTCATACAGCTGCCCTTTGCTTTCAGGACCGGAAGTGTGTTGTGTTCACTACGGCAGTGGTTATGCAGGTTGTTTTATGTACTGGAGTGCTGTCAGCGCAGGCTGTGCCAGATCCTTCCCTGAGCATGGCTAAGGATGTAAAAGGGATTTCTGTTAGCACATAATACTGTTAGTCCTGTGGAGAATAAGAAAATAGGGAATGGAATTGGGAATGTGGAGAAGGCACAGAGAGTAGGGAGGGGAATGTAAATGTTGGTCTGAGAGGCCAGGGACAGCCTTGCTGAGGGATACCGCAGCAGCTGAAGGAGGGAATAATAAAGCGAGCTGTGTGGAGGCTGGGCAGACTGTCCGATGGTGTGAGACCTGTGTTCTTGGTCATCATGGGCTCATGGGCTTTTACTTTGATTGAGAGTCTACAGCTTGAAGTAGGAGAAAGGTGGCCTCGCCTTCTAGAGACATGAAATGTGTCTGGTTCCTGGTTGAGGGAAGACTGCTGAGGGCCGGGAAGCTCTTCTGTCACCATCCATCCTGTCCCCAGTCCTGGACCCAGTGCCCTCACACTCTGCTGTGTGTCTGTCTGCCTCCCCTGCTTTCCTGCGTTCAAGTCCTCACATACTCTGCTGCTTGTCTGGCTCTTGTCCTCCACACAGCGCCAGCTTCCTGTGAACCGTGTGAGAAGGGCTCAGAGTCTGCTGGCCTAGCATCATCTCCTCAAGACTTTTCCTTTGTCTTCTCATGTCGCCTTTGTTGAGACGCAGGTGTGGACTCTGTTCTTTTTGTCTGTTCCTGGCGGTGCTGCCTCAGATACTCAAGTCTGGCTTCTGTCTTGATGACTGACAGCGTCTGGAGCCTTGAGTGTTGCTGGTTTTAAACTTGACTTCATTCTTTTTCTTTTTTTAACTAAAGAATTAACTGAAGTTTTTAAAACTTAAAACTTTGTTGTAAGGGTGTTTCCTGCATGTATGTCTATACACATGAGTGCCTAGTTCCTACAAAAGTCAGTAGAGAGGTGTTCATTCTCCTGGAACAGGACTTTGAGATGGTTGTGAGTCACCATGTGGGTGTTGGGGATGGAACCCACATCCTTGGGGGAGCAGCCAGTGCTCTCTCCTCTCCTCCCCCTCCCCTACCCCCCCTTCTCTCGGTTCTTAACTGCATTCTGTCGAAGCCTTAGTGTTATCATGTCAGTTTCACACTAACACTCGTCTGTTTGCTGGTCTTTGAGCTTGCAGTGGTTTGTGCGTGGGTTTTGAGAGCCACTGCCTTTGTAATACTGAATCTTCCAGCCCACTGTGGCAATTCTTCCATTAAATCCCTCCTTAAAGTCTGGTTATATTCCCATCTCTGCAGAAATCTTGCATAGTCACATTAGGTAATTGGAACTTTTTTATGGTAACTGTTCTGGTTTGAACATCTCTTGTTTTTAACAGTATGTAAAAATGAGGCAGATTTGTATGCATTTTGCCTTGCATCCTGTTCTGCACTGTAGCTCTCTATTAGTTTTAGCAGCTTTGTAGATTCCATAGGAAGTTTGCTTTGTTGTTTCCTTTCCCTTCCCCCTCTTCCTCCCTCCCTTACTCTCACCTCCCCAACCTCTCCCTGCCAGTACCTGCTTTCTCTGTCTCCCTAGCTGGCCTTGAACTTGCGCTCCTCTTGCCTCAGTTTCCTGAAAGCCAGGATTCCAAGTCTGCCTGCCAAGACCCTCATTCCTGGATACTTCATACCTTTATGTAGTGTGTTTTGATCATATTGTGTTGGGTGTTTTAGATTCCATTTATCTGGTTAAGATAGTGAATGCTTGCCAACCCTCCTCTCTGACCCCTCAGCTGTGCCTGGCCACACTGTGGCACTTGAGTAGTTAAGCTACTGATTGTGTATGTGTGTGGATAGGTCCTGCTCTGGCGAGAGAGCGAGCATCCATCGTGTGTTGCATGTGGACTAGAAGGAAAACTGATGAGGTGCTGGCTTGGGCTGGAGGAGGGCAGCCTTCTCAGTAACAGAGCAGGGAGACCCAGGGGCAGGAGCTGGGGTCTGAAGCGATGGCTGCATGTCAGCAAACTGATAGTGAAGGAGCAGTGGGCGCTGGGTCAAGGGAGATGTCTGTGAGTGGGGCCGGTCCTGTCAGTGAAGTTTCTTCTCATGCCCGAGGCACCTTGCCTCTGGACCTGCCTCGCTGTTCTTGAATCTGTTCTTGGAGTTCTGTTTCTCACTTCATAGCATGCTCTCATAGAAGACTGCTAACTTCCAGGGTCACTGAAGCTCGGGCATACTATGTTCTGAATTCCTTTTATATATACATTTGTTGTGTGTCGGAAATATAACTTATGTTCTCTTATTGTCTCTTAGGGTTGCAGAAATGTAACTCAAAATCTGTTGTTTTACTTTCCTTACCTGAACCTTCCTAGACTTAGCTCTGAGTGAGAGCACGGCTCTGTTGTAATGTTGCACACTTGTAGTTTTGCATTGGCTGTGACTGTTTTCTTAGGAATGAGCTGGACATACTGGGTTTGTGACTAAACGTGGTAAAATGATTGTGTTGTTATTTTTAGGTGAGATCGCTAAGTACATGGAGTCTGTGAAACTACTGGAATACACCGAAAAACCTCTCTATCAAAACCTACGTGACATCCTTTTGCAAGGACTAAAAGCTATAGGAAGTAAAGATGATGGCAAACTGGATTTTAGTGCTGTGGAGAACAGAAGTGTGAAGACAAAACCAGCCTCAAAGGTGGGTCTGGTTATTGAGTGGTGCTTCGGGTTTCCTTTGATCCCACCATCAGGTAGTACACGGAGCGAGGCCTTAGCTCAGCAAGGAAGCTAGGTGGGTTGATGGGTAAGGGGGTATTTATATAAAGGAGGGCAGACTGATGGCAGAGAGTGTATAGGGGACTAGGGACATCGAGTATTTCCAGGAGCAGGTTGTTCAGTATCTGAAATGACCTCACCTGTGACCTGAGGTTAGGTGTCAATGGGGGTAGTGACTCTTCTGCCATCGGCCTTGTCCTAGGTAGGTAGAGGGGGTGTCTCTTTTTCAAAGGCGTCTTAAATGTACAGTCCCCTTGCTACCTGGCCAGTACTTTCTTTTTATTTATTTTCTTTTTGGTTTGTGGAGACAGGGTTTCTCTGTGTAGCCATGGCTATCTTGGAACTCTGTAGACCAGGCTGGCCTCAAACTCGAGAGTTTCACCTGCCTCTGCCTCCTGAGTGCTGGGAGTAAAGGTGTGCGCCACCACTGCCTGCTAGCACTTTCTAGTTGGGGTTACTGGTGAAGGTATACAGAAAGGTATTCCTAGTGTAGTGTGCTCAGGGTGAACAGCTCATACCACCCTTCCCGAGCTTGCCTCCATTTTTCCTGGGTCCTGCTTCAGCAGCTGGGTCTAGAGGGCCACAGGGCCACTTTTGCTTGTTGCAGACATGTCTCTAAATGCTTATTTTGGACTCACTTCTTCAGGTTTTAGGTAGAAGGAAGCTGTGAGTTTTCATCTCTCAAATATCCCTGCCCTGATTTTCTAACACATTTTATCTTTTGTGTGTGAACACTTAGAGTTAATTAGACTCTGTATGCATTCTTTCACAAGAGGGATGTCTTCATCCATAGCCCATCTCTCAAGTTGTTAAGAGGTCAGGTGTCCTGGTGTTTCTCTGTGTTCTGTGTTCTTAGTGGTTAGAGTTCCCGAGTCTTATATTTCTCTTCTTAGTTTTTATTACTGTGTCCTTTCTCTTGGGTTCATCTTTTAGAGTATGTGTTCAAGTTCCTTTTTTGTGAGGTGAGCTCTAAGTGGTAAACTTTATGCATCCACGGTTTTCACCAATGGTGCTATGCTATTTGCTTCACTGAGAGGAATTTGGTCAGAGTCACTGCTGAGCTGTCCCTCAGCTCCCAGTTTGGTTAATTTTGTTTGTTACCCGATTTCTGGTTCCCCCTATGTTTGAGGCTGCTTGCTTTTCATTTTGCCCCACACTCTGCTTCCCACTACAGAGCGTGTGAGAGAGAGCGCGTTGTATTTTTAGTTTAAACCTCATATATGCTTGGTGCCTGGTGAACCGTGTCTGAAGCATGACAGTCATCCTGGAACTTGAGAAGATCATCTTTGTAAGCATGCAGGTGCCTCCTCTTCATCTCCCTGAGTGTCTTTGCTGAGACCCGGGAGAGCTGGAACCCAGCTTCTCTTTCCTTCTCTTTTACATTGTGTAGCTTTTCTTTTTGCTTGTCTAACTCTATTGATAACTCTGATCTGTGGGCTTCTAGTTTATATCCCTCATTTGTGACTTCTCCCTGACATTTTAGGGTGATTGGTGATTTTCTTTGTGTTTCTTTATCCATTTTCATTATTAAATTAGTTTTTGATAACATATGCTACTCCCCTGTGCCTCCCCCCACCCCCCACCTCCCCCTTCTTCATTCCTCCAGAGGACTCGCTCACCTTCATGCCGCTTGTTCTGTATGCACTGGGTTTAGTCAGGTCAGTCTGTGTGGCCTTAGGTCTGGGGCTATGTGTTGGAACATGGTGGGGTCAGCAGGTGCACAGCTGAAGACAGTGCCTCCCCTTCTCAAAGAATTCCTTGGTAGCCAGTGGACGAGCAGGAATGGGCAAGGCCCAAGAACCTTTCTCGAATCTATGACTTCCTGAAGACTGAGTTTATTCTTGTTTTCCTGGTGTGATAGCCTCTTACGTCTCTTTGTGGGTAGGAATTGCCATTTTATAACAGCTCTGAGCATGGGGATTCTGTGTGTTGTTTGAGTTTAGTGTCTCTCTCTCTCTTGTTCTGTAATTGTCCTTGGGTTCTGCTCCTCACCCCATTTGGAATGCTATTACCTGTTTACTGTTTCCGTCCGGTGCCTGTCACCAGAGGTAAGAGAGTGAGATCTTGGGGCCACATGTGGACTTCTGGTGTCAGGACTCCTGGCTTCTCCACTTCTTCTGTCGAGTCTGGAGTCTCTTCAGTGAGAAAACCTCAGGTCATATCTGCAGACTTTCAAGACTGTCCTTGAAGCTCTGACTCTTTCCTGTCTTGGAGTGTACTACCCACACCAGTTAAACCAGTGTTAAAGGATGGGGTGGGACTCAGGCCTCAGAGTGTATAAAGACTTCTTAGATGCTTCCCTCATGCAGTTGAGAACCACTGTGCATCAAAAGTTGAAGGTCTGAGTTGTGAGATATATGTAGATATTAGCCTTTTTGTAAGTAAGCCTATTCAGTATTGGGTTGTAAGTAGACTTTTCAGCTCCATGGCCAGCTTTTGTTTGTGCCAGTGGGGCCTACGCACCCTATTTGGATCTTTGTGTACTTGTGCATCTAGCTGTAGATACAGGAGACCATTTGATACAGTAGCAGTGCCTTGAGCTCTTAAGAATTGATCTGTGGAAGCAACGCAAGGGCATCTTGTCAGATGTCCTCAACATCAGGTGATTGAGTTGTCTTTAATCATGGCCAAATTTTAGGATGCTAAGCATGCACGCCTTTGCATTTTTAATAAGGGGTGAATTTAAAAACAAATTTTCTGTAGAAATAATAATGCATTCTTTCTTTCTTACAAGCTGGTCACAAGTGATAAAAAAAACGAAGCCTGGATGCTGAGTGCTGTTGCTCACACATACAAGCATCAGGGAGGGCGGGAGGGTGGGTGGGCTACGCCAGGGCTGCCTGCCTACTGCTTAACTCTCCTGCTTTTCCTTTAGAAAATAACAATAGTTGCATTTTATTGTCTTGCTACCATCTGAAGAACTGAGGTACAGCCTTGAGGTTGAGCTCAGTTTTAGGGTATTGGATAGATAAGGAGGAAGCCTGGTTTAGATTATACTAATGAGTGCGTGTGTGATAGGTCTTAGTGGTCCTGGCTTGCAAATGTTGATTTGCAGCAAAAGACAAGGTGATAATTGGTATTAAATACATATATACAACATGTGGCCCCATAGTGTATATTAAAACATACATATTGCAACAATGACTTTGTAGTATATTTTCCTTTGAAGCTGTTGATTGGTATGGGTAAAGTGGACTCCTGGCTTCATGTCTGCTCTTTGTGTTTAGTGAGTTGGGGTTTTGTGGGCCAAGGGAACTGTTTTTAGTAGTAATTCTAAAGTGGCTTATGTGTTTTGTAAGGAACTGTCCTCACAAGGCCTGAGGTGGTTCCTACCACCATGTGGAAGGGAAAGGGTTGTTTTTTACTGATCTTTAGGGAGATAGACACCTAAAGTGTGACGTGTTGTAACATCTGCAGTGGGCGCCTCAGGGTTCCTCCTTCCTTGAGGGTGCAGAGGACTTGATGCTGCCGGTAAGTAACCCTTTCAAGCTTCTGGCTGTCACTTGCTGCTTCAGAAGCACCTTACAGAGCCACCTTCTGTTGATGGACATTGTGGCATCCACATGAGACACTTTGTTACAAGTTAAAGAGAGGGGGGGCTGACAGCTCTGAAGTGAGGGTCCCTTGCAAGTCCAAAGACCTGAGCTCCATCTCCGGTATCCACTTAACCATGGAAGTGGAGTAGCAGCTCCATGGTTATTCTTTGGCCTCCTCGTGTTTTCTGGCCATTCATACATGTACTCACATATCCATCCACCCAACCCTGCAAATACTGAATAGTGTGTGTGTGTGTGTGTGTGTGTGTGTGTGTGTGTGTGTGTGGTAGGTAGGGAGTCTCAAAACAGACAAACTGAGTTGCCTTGGGTCTTGCAACTATCATTCTTTAACTATAATGTTGTTTCCTCTGAGAAGCTCATGGCACTTAAAGAAAATCTAGTGGTTTTAGTCATAAAGTACAGATAATTAAGGTGTAATTCGCTGCCTGTTTTTTGCCTTTTCCCTTGAATTGTCCATAAAGCATGTTAAGTTTTGATATTAGTAGTGTAAGTGATAGTGCCCTCAGAGGAAAGCATCATGTTCATTCCAGTGTGGTAGAGAGTAAAGACATTAGTTTCTAGAGCTGAGTTCACTGATTCTCTAGAAACATCTTTAGTTTAAGTAACATCAAGTTTGCTCATGCTAAAGCTAGAGTCCTGGAGAGCCCTCACTGCACCAGTTACACGCGTTGTCCTCAGACATATGACTGGAGCCTTCCAGGTCTAAGTTGCTGCCTTACTAGGAAACTTCTGCACCTAGTGTGCCTATAGGCACTGGCTAGGGGTTTCTGCTCACCTCTTGATTAACCGTTCTTTTCATAAATATCAGGAGGCTTTTAATAGCTCCTTCTCTGGGTCCTCAAGAGGCTGAGCCACAGGAACACAACTGCACTCCAGAATCTGGGTGGTGCAGATAAAGCCCACTCTGATGTGCACAAATGCATCAGGTCTCTGTACACTGAGTGAACTGGGTGCGTTCTGGTGCACAAGCATTGTGGTGACGCTCAGCTAGAGCTAGGAAAGGATAAGGTGCACACCTGTGCACGCTTCTGCCAGGTGCTGCAGTGGGGTTAGTCTCCTTGTCATCCCAGGACAAACACGGAGCATGTTCTCCTTGGCTTGCTTGTGTCTCTTTCCATTTTTTTCATGTAGCGCATTTTAACTGAGTCTGCTGGTCTGCAGGTTCTGTGTCACACCACGTGTGCTGTGACCCCCTTCACTTTTAGTCATCTGTGAACCATGCACATTGGTTTGGTGAATTTACTCGGCTCTTGACAACTACGACGAATTGGCAAGTGTGTTTGTGCCTGGAGATCTTTAGCTTGTTTAACACCAAGCCTCCTGGACATTTTAGGCTTTTTGTTTTTATAATAACATGTATGATGGCTGCAGTGAGGGTCAGGGCACCCCGCAGTGCCTTGGGCTTTGTTAGTGATGCCCATGGTCTGGCTGCTGTTTCTTGGACATGGGCTCCTGCAGTGATCTCAGGCTTGACTTGAGCAAGGACTTGGTCTCTGGTTTTGCCTCTGAAGATTTTTGTTGTGTTTTCTGTTGAAGCAGCTTTATTGGTCTCCAGTCAGTGTTTAGACTATTAGTAAATTATCAGTCCAAATGTATCCAGCTGATTTCTTTTCCTGTTTCTAAATTCGGAGTGAGAAGCAGCTAATTAAGTTTTAACCTAGCATATCTGAACACTTTAAAAATATAATGTGTAGTATATTACTATGTCCTTTGAAATAAGCCCATTCATTTTTCAAGACCTTTTTCTGTGTTGAATTAAAAGCAAACTCTGTCCCACATGTATTTTGTAAGTTGCTCCTGTGTGTCATACAGTATCTTGGTTTCATTTATAAATGCAAATAGAGATACCTGTGAGACATGGCATAGACTGTCACAGATTCAGACGGTGGCACAACCACTTGGGAAGGGAATCCACTCCTACACATCCAAAGTCTAAGGATTCTGATAGATGCTTCTTGCTGTTTGGGATTTGTGTATTGCTGTGTA
Source organism: Mus pahari (assembly GCF_900095145.1). Taxonomy (NCBI): domain Eukaryota; kingdom Metazoa; phylum Chordata; class Mammalia; order Rodentia; family Muridae; genus Mus; species Mus pahari. Next base: position 100,108,418 of record NC_034596.1, read on the forward strand.
ACCCAAGTGTCATCTGGATGCACAGTTAAGCTGGACAGGCTTGGTTTTATTTTGCTCACTAGTGATCTTTAGACCACAGACCCTTTCTGCCCAAGTTGCATGTGCTAAGGAAGCTGTGAAGGAGCTGGTGGGTGGATGCATGTGACCACCACCCTCCCCATACACAGGTGGGTGGATGCATGTGACCCACCATTCTCCCCATACACAGGTGGGTGGATGCATGTGACCACCACCCTCCCCATACACAGGTGAGTGGATGCATGTGACCACCACCCTTCCCATACACAGGTGAGTGGATGCATGTGACCCACCATTCTCCCCATACACAGGCGTTTCATTCCTTGGCTGAATGCTGTCTGATTTTCATTCCTTGTAATTCACCTGTATGGAGATTAAGAAAGCTTATTTCTATTAAATACACTTCAAAACATAATGAATGTGCTAGACTCTTTGGTAGGAAATACTGGCTAGCTCCCTTTATAATGAGCATTTAAAAACTGTCCTATAAAATCTGGAAACTGCTTTCTGTTCTATTTGGAACACAGAGCAGAGTGCTGAAATATTCCTCCTTAATTTTGGTCTGAAGGAACAAAAGTGTCTGTGTTTATCCCTGCCTAATGCATCACAAGTCTGCTGACACGCTAACCTTGGAGTCTTGGCCGCCGTTAATCAGGCCTGTGAACCGGCAGGAAAGACGTACCTAACGCGCTCCGTCAGTGCACTTGCATATGGAAGCTCTCACAGGGGAGCTGCCCGTGCCAGCTGAGGGTTACCTGCCCACTGCAGTTATTGTATGTAATTATCGAGCCAATCTGTTCAGCCCAGCAGGGTTTAGATGGTAATCATGAAGCAACACTTTGGAAAGAAAGATGTAAGGCATTCTCCCCTTTCCTCATCAGCAGTGTGAAGTTAGAGCCGTTCTCATGGCTGTGTCTGGGAAGCAGCACCTTCTTAGACACACATCTCCTGCTTAAGTGAATGCCACTGACGGTTCCTAGGGTTTAACGGGTTGTTTCTGTGTGGGAGCCTTCCTACCAGCTGTAAGCAGGTTTCTCTGAATCCGGCCTTCCTGCTGCCACCTTGCCATGCTTCAGACAGTGGGACTGAGCGTCGCACACTGACAGTGTTTCTCAGCACTGGCTATGAAACATGGCAGTTTGCCCAGGTCAGCTTGGTTATAGAGGGTGGAGCCCATGGCTGCCATTAGGGAAGAGTGAGTGCTATGCTGTCAGTCAGTTTTGTCTTCTGCAGCTGTACACAGGATGGCCTGAAGCAAGGAACGCTTTCAGATGAAGCTGAACTTAATATTAATTGCTAGACAGTGTAAGTGAGGATGTGTTGATCATGTGAGGATCCATTGCATCATGCTGTGGAGTCCGGATGTGTCAGACATCTTCCTCAATGATCCATAGCTCCATCAGGAAAAGTAGGCTTTGCGTTAGAATTCAGAGTGCTATACATTTAGATTCATACTTACATAGGGTAAGGCTATATGAAAAATATAAAGTTTTATATTCATTGCCAACATCCCTCTGTAAATTCACCTATAGAGAGCTCAACACAGAACTGGATTAGTGTAGACTCACGTGCTTGTGAGGAGTGGCAGGCGATGGCGTCAGAGCACACCCTGCAGAGGCTTCAGCTGAGAGCATGGAAGACGGAGAGTGGGGGCAGCTTGGAGAGAGCAGGACCTTGTACTTGTGAGATCGCTCACAGATGGAGGCTATGGAACATTCTAAAGAGACACTGGCTCATGAGCAGAATTTGCCACCAAATCTAGATTCCACGTGTGACTTGAGGTGTATGCCTTCCTGTCTCTCAGGCTCACAGCCTCTGCCTTTCCCTCCACCCATGTTGAGCAGAAGAGTGAGTGTCACTTGCCTGTGGAGGTGACAGCAAGCTGGTAAACATGTCACGTCCTGTTGGTCAGTGTGGCTCAGGTGGCAGGAGAAAGACCCCACCCAGGCCGACGAGCTGGAGGCTTCTACTCTCCTTTCCCTGGGTTCTTCTGGATGTTTTGAGACTCCCACACTTAGATAGTTTCATATATATATGTTATTTGCATAATTATGTATATTTGCTTATGTGGGCACAAGACTACATTTCTCTCTTTCTCTCTTGTTTTATGAACTTTGTTTCCTATGTAAGAAGCGGAAGAAAGAAGCAGAAGAAAGCACGGTGTGCACCGTGGAGGACATGGAGTGCTCAGACACACAGGTGCAAGAGGCTGTGCAGACCCGTAAGTGACGACCCTTGTTTATCCCTTCCATGTAGAGCCCCAGGCTGCACTTCCTCCCACTGGCTGATGGACTGGCCATGTGAGTCATATAATATTTCAGTTTGATGATAAAATACTTTGGAGATAGTGTTTGTATTGCGTAGTACGTATAAGGGTGTCTTCCGTACACGCTTTCTGTCACTCACTCTCCACAGCACTCAGGACAGGGCTTTGGGAGGTAGAAACCAGAGCTGCCTCTCAGGCCGAAGCGTCCCACCTCTAGGTTTCTCTATAGCTCACCCCAGTCAGTCAAGAGGGGCAGGAGGCAAGCTTTGAAACTTCACTGTTGAAAGCAAGTGATGCAGAAACAAAGATCTGAAGTCCCTTCTACTTAGGGGCTGGAGCTGAAGGCCCCATCTATAAAGTCACAGTTAGAGATGGTGTCAGCAGAGGCATCTGCGTGTGCAGCCTGGGACTGGACATGTTTGCTGTGTCGGGGGTTCCCAGACATTGCTCTCTTGGACCCAGCGGTTTTTAAAAGACTTTTTTTCTCTTTCTCAGTTTTATTATTTTGCTTGTCCTTGGGCACTTCTTAATTTCTGATGAATAGTCTCGTTTTGAGAAAGAAGGTCACAGTAACATAAATGCTCTAGTGACAGAGGCCATCAGGGTAGTTCGCCTTTCTGTTGACACTGGTCCTGGTACATGTTAGAAAGCAAATTTTGGAAGATAGCCACCTTTATCTGGATTTTATTAGCGTTTTGGCCTTATATATTATGGATTTAGCCTGGTTAGGTTCATCTGCATTTACCCTGGGATGCCAGGAGCATGTCATTCACTGCAGAGGCCAACGCTCCAGTCGCTCGTTTCCTTCAAACGCTGCGGTCCCCCGTCTGCTACTGTCTGCTTTTTACTGCCTCCTTCCCTGTCTTGTTCATTTTGTTATTAGGAAGTGTGGAGTCCCAAGGAGCAATACATGGAAGCACGTCTCAGCCAGAGGCGGGCTGCAGCAGCTCTGACAGTGAGTGGGGATGGACTAAGTAGTGCTGATGAAGACAGCTCTGTTCTTTCTAGAACACACCCTTAAGCATTAAAGCATCCCTTGTCCTAGGAGCTTATGCAGGTCCAGAGTTGTGGTAGGCTGAGCCAGGAGTCGGTCCAGGCAGGCCCCAGATGTGCTGCAGTGTGATGGGCTTTCTTAGCTGCCTGCGGGGTGTCAGCAGTCTGTATGTTGCCTGATGAACACAGACGTGTTTGTTTTGAGACTGTGTGACTTAAAACTCTACTTCTAACTGTGAAACCTGATCGTAGTCCTGGCAGTTTGAGGTAGGATTGATGTCACAGTAGCCAGCAGGCTGCTAAGAACGCGTCACTGTTCTGCGACTCCTGCCATAAGGACCACTCGGACTGCTTTGCTGCAGAACTTTTTTTTTTTTTTTTCTAGATACAGTTTTAGTTGTCCTGGAACTTGCTCTGTAGACCACTCTTGTCCCAAACTCATAGAGATCCACCTGCCTCTGCCTCTCAAGTGATGAAATTAAAGGTGTGTGTCACCACGCTGGGCTACTAAACTTTTTGAGATAATGACGAATAATTAGAGTTTACATTCATGCAAACTCAGAATTTATTTATTTATTTATTTATTATTTATTTATTTTTGAGACAGCCTTACTATGTATCTCTGGCAGGCCTAAAACTTTATGTAGACCAGGCTGGCCTCAAACTCATAGTGATCCACTTGCCTCTGCCCCCCAAGAGCTGGGATTAAATGGGCCTAGCATTTGCTTAGATGATTTTTGTGTTTTCTTGTTGTAGGCCATTTTCCCCCTAAAGTACTAGAGTAGTTATTTTACTGTCAGAACATTCATGGGAGAAGGATTGCCAGAGGTGGTTGGAAAACGTTATTGCTTCTAGAAAATGAAACCAAACCAAAGCAAAACAGCTCAACAGGCCAGGGGTCACACAGACGTGTGCATTTACACTCAGGGTTCAGGTGCCGCTAGTGAGTGCCCAGTGCCTGACTCTCTCAATATTTTGAGAAATGGGATAAATTCCATGAATTTTTTGGTTTGGGGCTTTAGGATTTTGTGTCTTAAATGTGTTTCAAGATCGGGTGTCTTAACGGCAGCTTTACAAATGTCAGTTTCTTCATTAACGATTTTTATTTTCAAACACAATTTATGGTTTACAGTGTGGTAAGAGACTGTTCTCACTGAGTGATCTTTTAGAATGCTGTGCCTTGCAAAATGGGAGCAATGTTCCTTTAATATCTATTTAGACCATTTTAAAGCTGTGTGTGATTTTCTTGATACACCTAAACTAATTTTGAATAGTTGGGGGTCTATTGTGTGGGAGCGCACTCTGAAAGCTTTCTGTGTATTACTGTGCAGGCTGTGGGGTTTGGGGGGGGGGTGATGGGTGGTGCCCGGAAGAAGGGGCCTTTAAGCCTTTTATTTTTATGCAAGGCATAATTTTTACCAATTGAGGAAATTTGGTTATTTGCTGCAAGTAATTTTTCCCCCTTACAAAATGATAAGCTTTAAAAACCATGTATATTCTGGCATTTTAAAACTGTGCCAGTATTCCAGAATTGTACTGGAAATTAATTGATGTGGCCATGATACTTATGGCTTTGTACATGTCCTCTGTTGGACAGTGGAGATGGCTCTCCTGGAGGTTAGCTGGAAGCATGGAGGCTGGGCCTGTCCAGAGGGTTTCTTTTGGTAGAATACTAACTGGTCAGGGACCAGATGTTTCTAAGGAGACCCTGCTGAGATACACTTCCCACTTTCACCTTTTGTTTATGAAAAGATGGACAGCTTCCCCAAACTCATGTGTGCTATTTTTCAATTTTGCATGTTAGCTTTGCACCTAGCTCTGTTACTAACTGCCTTGTGTTATGAACATGGTTGTGTTAGAGAGACATGACTATAACAGACTCCATCAGCCTCGTGGTAATGGTCAGTTCTGATTTTCTTTAGGTTCCAGGAGGCAGCAGCATTTGGGATTGCAGCAAGACATGCTAAGGCTAGACTGTAAGGGTAAGCAGCAGTGTTTAGCCTAAGAGTGAAGTGTCAGGTTAGGACATGGAAGGGCAGCATTGCTTGAATTCGAGTGCCTGTCACCTGTCTCAGGTGGTGTTGATCCCGAGCCGGCTGTTGGGGCAGTCTCAGAATGGCAGCATTTCTGATTTTCTTTGTTAGATGTAACTTTAACATTTTCTATGTGAAACCCTCAAAATACACCATGGAGTGTTGTTCATTTCCCAGCACAGAAGCTTTTGTCATCATGGCTCTGTGGCACTCAGCTCATCTTTATCTGCGTGGGTTGCTTGTGCATGACAGTGGCTTTGTTGTGGTGCTCATTGTGACCTAGAATATATTGGGTCCGTCTGACCTCTCTGTTCCCCACCCCCGGGCCCCTCCTCACCCTTTTCTGCCTTCCTCTCTTCATCTGTTTCCTTACCTAGTCTGCTCCTGCCTAGTGAGTTTCATTAGGTTCTCATGGAGTCCTGGGCCAGGGCTCCTTCCCACTACCCCAGCAACTGCTGCCTGCCTGCATGAGATGCTCAGAGGGGTGGGACTTCGTGAGCCATCTAGCTCTCACTGTTACTGTTGAAGGTTGTTACTCAGCCGCCATGTACAGGCTGTGTGAGCGGTGGGAAGATGCTCACAGAAGTCTAAGCTTTGCTGTGACTGAACTGAACAACAGTTGAACAGAAACTAGCTGTAAAAATTGTAATTTTAAAACTGATTTTCCAGCTAAGTAACTAAAAACGCCCATAATCAGAATACCTTTAGAAACTATAATTACTTGTGTGGGATTAGAAATTTTGTCTCAGATTCAAAGAAAATTCTGTTCTTTTCCGAAAAGAAGTTGATTATCTATTGACTACCAGGATGCCCTCATTCCAATGTTTCTGGCCCAGAGAGCTTAAGGCTGAGAAGAACAGGAGGCCCGTCTGGGCGGTGTGGTCAGGCGTGGGGAAGAACCCTTTGTGAGGTGGCTAGGAGCAGTCCCTGGGACCTTAGGAGGAGTGTGCGCGCCAGCAGGGAGGATTTCTTGCTCTCCATGTCATGTGTAACCCCAGGCTCTCCCAGGAAGGGTAAACTCGGAAGTTACAGTGGAAGTCAGTGTTTCAAATTTTATAATACAGAGTTTAGGGAGAAATACTGGGATTTTACTTGTGAGTTAAGACTAGAAAGTAACCTGACAGTTGCTAGGCTGTGCAGCTACAATTTGGCCTTGTGTGGAGTTCATCGCTACAGCTGTCAGTCAGTCAGTCAGACAGACATGAAGAGGTTTGTATTTCTGATCCTGTGCTTTTAATGATCACTTATGTGACTTTCTCTGATTTCTTTTCAAGGTTCACGAACCAGAAAAAAAACCCAGAAGTAAACGAGATGCCAGGAACCGTCTTTTCTGTCTATTCATTTGATTTTTTTTTTTCTCCTTTTCTGTTTTATGTTTTATTTTCGTGTGAGTCTTCTGGGGTGTTAGTAATAATTGAGTGGCTATTTTTTAAAAAAAAAACACTTTATTAAAATGAATATTTTGTGTACTTTATTGAAGGATAATTTATAAAATCCTGACTCTTTAGTCTTTACAACCCATGTGGTCGGGGGCTCAGGCTGCTGTGTGCTTCCCAGACTGGACAGGGTTCAGCAGGCTCCCTGCTTTAAGGAATGAGGAACTTAAAGGTCTCTTTTGCTTGATGTAGTATACAAGTCGTTGTGACAATAAAGTCTGGTCTACATGGATTCCATTCTTTTATACAAGCATTATTGAATGCGTGCTGTGTGCACTAAGGAAGAATGCAGTAAGTACGGCGTGTCTTAGAGCAGCCCCACATTCTAAAGTCAGATGATCAAGAGTAAGTGCAGAAGATAGGTGGCTTGAGGGCACTAGACAGTCACCTGGTAAGAGCAGAAGCAAGGAGGCGAAGTGGCAGGGTGCCCTTCGGGGGAGTCCTGTCAGTAGGGGACAGAGCCTCCCCCACTTAGATTTTTTGTTTTTGTAAGTTTAATTTTTTAGAGAAATGATAATTTGTAAAACTCAAGTTCTCTAGAGATGTTTGTTTTGGTTTTTTGTTTTGTTTTGGCTTTTTGAGATTTGTTTTTCTGGTTTTCTTAGTCTGACTTGTATAGACCAAGTGTTTTCAAACTGCCTGTGTCTACCTCCCCAAGGCAGTAGCTGCAGGGATTGCAGCAGTGCTCTGCACACGAGCAGAAGTGATTGCAGCCTGCATGTCATCCTAGCTGCAGAGGTTCCATGTTTGCACCCCACACTAGCTGCAGGTCTGATAGCTGTGCACCCCACATTAGCTACAGGCCTTACAGCTGTGCACCTTGCACTACCTGCAGATAGTGCAGCCTCGTGTGCACCTCACTAGAAGCAGGGATTATCGTGTGTACCCCTACACTAGTTGCAAGATTTTCATGGTTGGAAAACAAGATAACACAGAGTATTTTCCAAGTTGTTTGGAAATAAGCTCAGAAAAATTTAGCATGTTTATGAACAATTTCAAGAGACCTTCCTCAAAAATTACACTTAGAGCAATCAAGGTTGGGCAAGAGGTATGATGGGTAAGGAAGGTGCCTGCTGGCACCATGTGCAGTGTGATCTTGGGCAGCTGTGGTGTGGTCAGAACATAACTCACACAGCCAGGACAGACTTTAGTCATCACCTCAGTGCTTAGAGACTGGATTGCTTTGAAGACAGTTCTGTGTAAGCCATTGTGTGGATGGACAGAGCATGAACTGTGACAGACTCTGTGGACTGTTGAGTCGTCACATGACATGGAATTAGGTACACTCAGAAGCATATCAAGCTGCACTGCGGCCCCAGAGGCTACTTTCTCAGTGGCCCAGACTTCCCGTGGGCCCTAAGGAGAAGGGGGCTTAGAGACTCCTGTAGTAGTACAGAGTAGTGTGTTAGTTGGTCCCAAGTGTATTTGTGACACCTAAAACCAACTCCCAAGTTCTGTTTTAAACACATTCCTGCTTAAAATAGGATAAAATGTGTGTGATATGGTTTTGTCTGTATACTGTAGCCTTTTTTTAATTTTTTAAAAACAAAACAGCACAACCTGTTGGTTAAATATTAAGAAAACAAATATTTCCTCACATATTGTTTTAAACAAGTGCTGACATTTTCTCAAATGTTACTATATTGGCAGGGCTACATAAATTAGCTGAAAGCTACTAGCCAGAAGTAGCCCGGTTGGTCGTCAGCTGGGCTCCTTGTTCTGCATTTTTAGTCCCTACAGAGGGAGCATGGTTCTCCCCAGGGCCAGCATGGCAGCACCCACAGTTGTTGCTGTTTTCTGCCCATTGCCATTCCATGAGTTTATCTTCTTGCCAGTTCCTGAGTGAGTGCACTTGCATCCTCTCTTCTCCCTCTCCAGACCAGTCTCTGCACTCTTTAACACACTCAGTTCTGTGCTGTTCCTGATACACCACGTCGTCGTCGTCGTCGTCGTCGTCGTCCCTTTCCTGACCACAGCGTCCAGCAGTGGTAACCAGCAACCCAGCTCTCCATGTTCTCCGCTGGCGGCGGTTTCTTAAGACAACACCATTAAACCAGAGCCATAAACACACTCATTTTCTTGAACTGCTGAGTTAGCTGTGCCCATATAGACTGAAGTAGCATAGCACGGCCTCAGTGTGCCCTTTGTCTCCATGTGCCCAGGTACATAAGCTGTAGAGTATTGTATTTTTGTTTTTAATATGTATTACAACTGGGGTTTTTTAATAATACACTGCCCTTGTTGAAGATTTAAAAGATACAGAAAAATGTTGTAACTACCACTCTTAGCACTCACTGTTCATAGTCACACTTTGTATTTTTATACTTTATTTTAAAGCTTCATATACCACTCCATGATCTCTTCTTTAAAGCCCACAATGTTTTTAATGTCCTAGTTCTTCATGGACATAACAGTGTATCTGTATGAAGTACAGTGTAGAAGTAGCATACTCTAGATTTGCTATCCTTTTATAACTTTGCCTAACATTGGACTCTAAATGCTTACCAGTGTTCATGTTATAAACAACATTCTTTAACAAAATTGGGCAGAAATTTTTGTCAACATTTATGACAGACATTCTTAGATTTTAAAAAAGTGGACACCAGGCCAAAGACTGAATGTTGCTGAATGCTGTACGTGCTCCTGTCCCATTAACATCTGTCCATTAGCACTTGGCCGGCTTTGCCTGGTGGGATCTAATGCTGTGGACAGTTTGTGTCATGCCTGCCTTTTACCTGAGCTACCTTGTCCCCCACCAGTGAAGTCGAATCCCAGATAAGATTATTGGAAGAAGGGTTTTGGAAAGTAATGGGGTAACAAGGCCGGGTCCTGCTGTGTGAGATCAGTGCCTTTGTATGAGGAAGCAAAAAACGTGACCCTCCCTGTGTGTGACTCCATTGGGAATAGTATCTTGTGCACTTGGCCTGGGACTCGATGCCTGTTGTTTAAGCCTCTGGGTTTGTTCTAGCCTCAGCCAGGATAAGCTTGTTTTTCTTGGTCAGGTGAGTTTGTTGTTGCTGCTAGCTAAACAATTCTGTATTTGGAAACTAGCTGTCGTGTCTTCTATTCTGTGTGCTTGTGCATGTTGCTTTTAGATTAATGACCAAAATGATTAAAAACAAAAATACAATACTCTACAGCTTATGTACCTGGGCACATGGAGACAAAGGGCACACTGAGGCCATGCTATGCTACTTCAGTCTATATGGGCACAGCTAACTCAGCAGTTCAAGAAAATGACATTTGCCATGGTTTTTTTATTTGTCTCTAATTACTTTTAAAAAAATTTTAAAGGATTTATTTTTATAGCTTTAGTCTATTGGTTTCTATTATAATTTCTGCCAGTGTTTTAAAATATTTTCTAACCAGAAATCAGGAATATTTAATGTGACTTTTTGTTGTAAAGTTTCTGGATTTGCAATTGAAGTGAAATTTGCTGTGGTGTTTATGTGTGTGTGTGTGTGTGTGTGTGTGTGTGTGTGTCTGTCTGTCTGTCTGTCTGTCTGTCTGTCTATCATTAGGCAAGGCTGACTGGTACTCCAGGATACCCAATCAGTAGCTTCTCCCTCTGCCTTGTTTATGTCGAGTTCTCATGCCAGGTCTATTACTGGCCAGTGCTTGCTTTCACTGATAGATCCTTATGTCAGTGTCCCAGCCTCATAAGTGCCACCAACGTGCTGGTTCTTACTCATGGTCCAACTTATATTAACAGGAATAAAAGTGGGAGAAAATAACTTATTCTGTCACCACAACAAAAGTCAAACTCTTGGCCAGTGAGATGGCTCAGTGGGGAAAGGTGCTTCCTGAGCAAGCCCCATGACCTGACTGTGATCCCCAGAACCCACAGAGAGAACTTTCTCCACAAAGTTGTCTTCTGACCTCTACACACATACCTGGCACACCCCTTCCCCCAATAATAAAGTTTTACACAGCCAGCTCTTACCTTAGATTATGCCATTCCTGGTCTATTGTGCGCGCGCGTGTGCGTGTGTGCGCGCGCGCGTGCGTGTGTGTGTGTGTGTGTGTGTGTGTGTGTGTGTGTGTACACTACTTTATTGCAGTGATTGTGTGGATAATGTTTTTTAAAGGTTGACAGGTCATTCTGGAGCACACACATGTATGACCACACACATCGCACACACAGACACACTACACCATACACACAGCGTGCAAGGGAAGAATTTTTGATGGTTCTTTCCAGTGATATTGAAGCTGAATTTGCTCAGTATAGATAGTCGACTGTTTCCCAAGCCACACCGTAAGTTTTGGAGTGCTCAATGCTGTAAACTGCTGCAGTTGCAGAAGAGCTGTGCTTGTGAAAATGGAAGTACAGCCTGAGTACCGTGGGGAAGGCCAGCACTTCACCTGTGGAAACCCCACAACTGGTCATGGATGGACCTTTCGTACAACTACCGGTAGGCTGTACCAGATGTTTACAGGAAAACCCTTGACAGCATTAACTTTGTAGCGTCTTGTGTTTCAACTCCAGGGGGTCCAGTGCCCTTTTCTGATCTTCTTAGGTACCTGACACTCAAGACATACTTGCCAGTGAGACGTTCATACACGTAAGAATAAGAACTTACAAAATGAGAGAATTTCTCAGTTTAACTTTCTGACCTTGATGAGAATTAGTTTAGAATCTAGGATGGTCAATCACACAGTTCTAAAGTCTGAGAAGCCCTGCATGTGTCCCTATGGCTTCCCTATCAGGGCCCAGTGGACTTGTGGTCAGAGCACCTGGACACTGCTAATCTGAGGGCTGGCAAGGCCTGGGGCCGGCTGCTCTCCGGGAGAGGTCACCTGGAGGTCACAGTGCTTCGCTTAGACTGCCTGGGGAGCCTAGGAGGGGTGATGCTTCAGCTCTGGTGCTCAGCAGCTCTAGAGAGCAGTGTCTGCTGCCTCCATTGCACCCTGAGGACTGAGTTAATGCAAAAAGAGAGGTACCTTTAGAATCTCCAAGGCTGGGCAAGAAAGATGCTTTGTCAGGTTAAAGGCACTTGGCCATGGATGCCTGACAACTCATGGTTGCAGGAGAGAGCTGAACTTTAAGGTTGCCCTTTGACTTAGACACATGTACATGCACACCCACTTACACATACACATCCCCCATGCATATGTGAGCATGTACACACATGCTCACTCGTGTGTATTCATACACACATGCATATCAAGAATAAGCTTAAAAAAGAAAATGACGTTTTCTGGGCATTGTACAGCTTCCTTCCTTACCAAGAATGTAACATAAAACATCCTGATGTTCTGTCTTCATTCAGTGACTTACAGAATATGGATTCTGTTCAACTGGAGAGGGGCATGTCCTACTCTGGTTGGTATTGTAGTTCTATGGTGTATGGTCTGGCTCCCGTGTGCCTGCTGACGCACGTGCGCATATACACAGAAATTCCTAGCAGATAGTTAAAAGCTTGTGAAATACAATCTGTATACAACGTCACTTGAAGAGCCAGTTAGACATTTAAGATGTGAATAGTTTTGGTTCCCGCTCCCGCTTCTCTAAAGTTCCCAAACCGGGCTCTTGTAATCCAGGCACTGCAGTCCCCAGTTGTGCCTTCAATATATCAGGCAAAGTGTTTTTGTTTTTTGTCTTTGTTTTTAAACTAGATTGCTGAAATTACATCAAAATGGCATCCAGGGCCCTGTCCCTGTAGAGGTCAGAGAAGCTACAGTCTGCAGAAACACCATTTGAGGTCAAGAATCCTAACACCTGCTGTTCCCAGTGGACTGTGTGATGTACTCAGAGTGTTGGAGGGGTCAGGCTAAGTGAGCAGCCGCCTGTGATACCCGGTTGTCTATTAGTGTAGCGAAATTGAGGGGAAATAGGAAAATTTAAGATGGGTGTCTTTTATTTTTTTTATTTATTTGGTGTTATTGTCGATAGCCCTATTTGAATGTAACGTTCTGAGCACAGAAGAAGCAAGCTGTCTTTGGGCTGCATTTACCGCTCTTGATGATTCCAGTTGTGTGTAAATATTAGAAAACAGCAGGGTCCTGCATCCCAAGAATCACTTGAGCTGTGCCACAAGACAAGTGTCCTTCCTGGCACTGCAGTCATGCTACCCGGCTCGCCTGCTGTTTCTAATCTGTGCGCACAGCCGTGAAAAAACTGGACTGACATTTACAGGCACAGCAGGGAGACACTTGACTAGGGAATGTTAAAGACTCCAGTACCTCCATTCAAAGTGGCCACCACACACGATAAATCTTCACAGGAGAGCTGGGCGGCGCTCAGTTGATGCTGTAACGAGGGGATCTGTAACGAAGCAGAGGAACATAGTGGCCCTTCCGATCAGCTGTTGAGCATTCGGGTGTTTCTTGTGGCTTTCCTTTAGAAGTAACTACTAGAGGGACACGGCTTCTGCGGAGGTGAAGGGATCCTTCCTTTTGCATCATGCTTTTTGGAGGGTGTTTCATCCTCTCCTTGTCATGTCATCCAACTTGAGCTTTGCGGGATTGTGCCCCTGTCAAGGGACCTCTTTTGAAATGGGCTGTATGGAAAGAGGTCAGCTGCTGTCAGACTAGAGCTCCACGGCCACCTTCCCTGGCTGGTTGCAGCAGGCTACCAGATTTGTATGCCAGAGCACCAGGAATGCAATTAGGTTTGCTGTGCAGTGTCGGGCTGGCTTCTCAGTTAAGAGTGTCTTTCCCTATGGGAATAAGACGAGACAGACTGTCATTTGCTCTTCCTAATTCTGCTTAGCATCATCGCTGGAGTTTTTTTTTTTTTTTTTTTTTGTAATTAGCTATCTTAGTTGGCTCTTAAATTTTAATAGCCAATTGAAGCTGTGTTTTAGCCAAGTCCCGTATCTAAATTGCATTCAGCCCATTAACAAAGTTGGTTAAAAGGCTATTAAAACCGAAGCCAATATATGGTGGCTTGTGTTTGTATCTTCACAGTATCCGTCACAGCCTAAAGGAATGTGCTGCTTTTCAACAAAGTTCTGCCCAGGCTGGTCTCAGCCTCTCTAGGGGAAAAGATGGTCAACGAGAGGTTTAGCATGTGGGAATACTCGACATTGGCTCTGCCTTGCCGTTTTGTGTCTTGTAGGAGGCTTTTTTTCAGGTTCGGATTTAGTTTGGTTGGTTGTGAAGGGGGGAGAAAGAAAGACACACTGAATCCTTCAAATTAAAATTGACAGTTTTTGAAAAGTGAGTAATTGAAATGTTTTTTTTTTTTTCTCCCCCCTCCTTTCGGCTGATCAGAATTATTAGCAAAACCATCTGAGGCGCCTTCTGGTAGGATTGTAGTCTTGCTGGGTTCGCTTTGTGAAACATTCTGGCAGGCACTGAAAAAAAATCTGTAGTAGAAGAGCCAGCACATAGGCACGGAGCACTCACTGCCTAATTGACAGGCCCATTGTTGCCCGGCTAGATTCAGAAGGCTGGCCCGGGCAGACCCACCCCGTGCTAGCTTCACCAGATTGTAGCTTCTTTCTGTGCGGAGGTGTGGAGTCCTTCCTTCAAACTGTAACCTTGTTTCTGTTCTCAAAGGTGCTCAGTTTCACAGACCTTTATAATCTATAATATTGTCAAAAGAAAATAAGTGTACTGGGTGGGGGGTGGGGTGGGGTGCTGGTTCACATTTCTCAATCACTATGATCCTGGGTGTACAGATTCCAGGAGAAGCTGGAGGCAGAGGCATCCTGCTCCTTGACTAGGCAGAATGTCCACAGCCATCATCCCCCCCTCAAGGGACACCATGTTGCCACTGTCATGTTTTGTGCCTCAAAAACAGACAAACTAAAAACCCAACTGTAAGTGACAGTGTTCCTTCTCGGATTGTGTTGCACCGCCCTCGAAAGAGGCAAGTTCACTCAGAGCACTCGCAGCTCCGCATTTGCTCCTGATGTTGGCCCTGTTTTCCAGGCACCCAGCCCCGCTTTTGTGGTGTTGAGCCTCTTGGCAGACAGCAGTGCAGGTGGTTGTAGAGAAGCGCCCGAGAGCATTTTCACATACTTGCGAGCATACGTGTGCATGCGTGCACACATGTGCATGCGCGCGCACACACACACACACACACACACACACACAAACACACACACACACCATGTGGTGCTGAGGCTCGTGTGTTTCCACCCAACTCTCTTTCACAGCCTTTGCCTGAGGGCTGAGTGGAGTGGGTAGATGTCTCCCTGTCAGGACCGCCTGTGCTGCAGGGCTCTCTGCTGACCTTTCCCCTGTACCAGATGCTGATAGAAAGGCAAAAGGAGCTGTTTTATTCCCACAGATCCTCACAGTGAACCCGGCACCATGAGAATGTGTGTGAAATACGAACCAGCCTTGAATAAAATAAGCCTGGCTTTGAAAGTCAGGTTGTATGTGTATAACGTCACCAGTGTGCTTTACACACAGAAGGTCCTGGGTTCAAGCCCCTGAGGAGCCATGGCCACAAAACAAACTCTTCATTTCAAAAGTACCCTGGATAAAAATGTGAAATTTTTTTTTTCCAGCTGGGCCCAGTACTTAGGAGGGGATAGGCTGTCGGATCTTTGTGATTCCAGGCTAGCCTGGTTTACATAGTGAGTTCCAAGATAGCCAGAGATAACCTAGTGAGACCCTGTCTGGAAAAAAAACAAAAAACAAAAGGATGAAGCCACACTCTCCTGAAAGTCAGGTGGGATGACTCCTACTCAAGACAAGATGGGGTTCCTGGAGCCCTCCCCCAGCCTTTCAGTCCCCTGTGGGCTCTGCATGGCACAGCCCTCATTTAGCATTGGGAGCTTCTCTCCTGTAGGTGACATGTGCATATGTGGTGTATGACAGAAAGGTTGGGGATTAAGGTGAGTAGCGGGATCTCCGAGTCTGTAAGAATCTGAAGAGTGCAAAATGTTGCTTTTTGCCCTAAGAAAGGAGAGACTTCCTGAGCAAAATACAGTGGAACTGGTGGCTCCGCGGCAGGAGCCTGACAGAGCAGTCCAGTGCACTCTGTGAGTAGCCCAATGGGGATCACTGCCTAGTCGCCTGCTTTCACCCATGAGCCCTCTCGCCAGAGGAGCTTTGGGTCAGTGGCTTTGCAGACCCTCAAGCTCCCAGTAACCTGCTCCAGTTGTCACAGTGTCTCCGCTGCTGGTTCTCCCCCCCCCCCAGGCTGTGCCTCCGGTGTTGGATCACGTTTCCTGAGCTGGTGCTCTTCCTCCGTTTACCTGTCAGGCATGTGGCTCATCACCAGTGGCTGAGGAGTGGGCGTGTAGGAGGTAAACTATTTTGAAGCCTTCCTGATGTAAGGTGCCTTTGTTCCACCTTTGTCTTGACTGATAGTTTGACTCATGTTGGATTATAGATAGGAATTAATTTTTCTTAAGAACTTTGCTGGCTCCATTACTGTTGTTTAGCAAACGCGAGCGCGCTCTGGTCTCTGTTCCACGCGTGACATTTCCCTCCCTCCTTTCTTCTGATCATCCTCATTTTCATAAACGAGGTGGGGTGGGCCTGTTTCCTGGGTGTGTCCTGGAAGTTTTTATTAAAATACCTTTTGACAGTTTTCCCCTTTCCATTTCCTCTGTTCTCTCAAGAAGTTCCAGAACATTCATTGTCTCCTCTCAGTTACTGTTCTTCCAGAGAGATTTTCTTAATGTTCTCTTCCAAATTTTCAGAATGAAAAAAAAAATCTGTTGTATCCCTGATTTCTTGAAGTTCTTTGTTTTCTTATTTAATTTTAAGAATGTGACCTTGGTCTTAGTTTGTAGCTGCAGGTTTTTACGTCTCTAAAGATTTTAATTATAGTACATCAGTGCTTTCCGTCTCCATATAGTTATTTTATTTGTTTTAAATGGTGTGTGTGTGTGTGTGTGTGTGTGTGTGCGCGCGCGCGCGCGCACGCACATGTGCTCTAAGATGTCATTTCTTTACCACCCCCACCCCCAGCATGAAGACTCTAGGGATGGAACTTGAATCCTCAGGCCTTGATGACAAGTGCCTTTACACATTGAACCATCCCACCAGTCCTGAATGTGCTTCTTCAAGGGATGCAATGACTTTTTCAGGGGATGGTGCTCTGTGGCTTTGTGGGAATGAGCCCTCAGCCAGGTGCCTGGCATTTGGAGTTTCTGTGAGGGGTCGGTGTTTAGAACTGTCATTTTCTTTAGTCTGGCTGGTGGTTTTTAGAAGAATTTCAGCCAGCCTGAGGTCTCCAGGGAGCTGAGCTTGACATGAAGGTTTCAGTGCGTTGCAGATGGCTTCTGCATGTGGTCTCCATGAGAAGAGACGGGCTACTGTGAGAATCAGGGGAGAGGCCAGTCATTCCAAAGACCTCAGCTGAGAGCACCTGGCACTCAACGGTTCTCAAAAGTGCATCTCAGGAGCTGGCCTTGGAGGCCAGCATCCCTCCACTTCTGAGCTGCACCAAGGGAGGTACGCAGTTCCTGGCAGGTGTGTGAGCCACCCCTAGACAAGGAGAGGAGAGGACTGGCAGCCAAACTCAGGATGTCAGAGACTCTGGGCTTGGTCCTTGCGTGTGGGTGGGAGCGGGAAGATCTGGAGTGGCACCTCTCCTCCCTTTCTCCTCTGGGACAGTGAGACCAGGCATTTCCTTAGAGAAGACTTCCTGGCTTCCTAGCAGAGGTTCAGCTCTTTACCTAAAGGTGGGAGGTCATTGCAAGGGCAGTGTTTCCAAGAAACTTCTGCCACCGACACCGCACCTTTATCAAAAATCATTTAGACATCAGTGAGCCTATTCTGGGATCTCTCTTTGATTTCTTGAATGCTGTCTTTCCCTTTGCCAGTATTGATTAAAATCACTATGTAGAGCTGGGGTGTAGCCAGTGAGGACCTGTATTGGTCCCCAAGAATTTTATAAGGCCAGGCTGGTGGTGTACAGTTGTGATCCCAGCACTGGGGAGGTGGACAGGTGGCTCTGTGGACAGGTGGACAGCCAGTCTAGCCTGATGGGTGAGCTCCAGGTATGGTGAGATGCCCCGTATCAAGAAGGAAGGAAGGAAGGAAGGAAGGAAGGAAGGAAGGAAGGAAGGAAGGAAGGAAGGAAAGAAAGAAAGAAAGAAAGAAAGAAAGAGGGGGGAGGGGAAGGGAAGGGAAGGGAAAAAGGAAAGGAAAGGAAAGGAAAAGGAAAAGGAAAGGAAAGGAAAGGAAAGGAAAGGAAAGGAAAGGAAAGGAAAGGAAAGGAAAGAAAGTGGATGACTTCCGAGGACTAACCCTTGAGGCTGACATGTGCACATGCACCCATACCCGTGTGTGACACACATTTCCTAAGCACTATGCCTTACCATTCCTCACATTCTGCCCTTTCAAAGCTAGTGACAGCTGTCGAGGACCTCTGTTCTTTATGCTTTAGAATAAGCGTGATTATGTTGACAAAGTCCTGGAGATTGTGGTAGGAGTGCCATAAAAATCAGACTCACTGAGGAGAGGCTGGCCCTTCTCATAATGTGTCTGTCCATTTATTTACAATTTCTTTGGTTTCTTTCCTTTGTATTTTATAAATGTAAGTAGCCAACCTTGTACATACTTTGATAAGTATAAAACCAATTATTTCATTTTCTTAATTGTAGATAGTATTTTAAAAACTACTTCCACAGGTCACTGTTAGTATAAAGTATAAATAGCTAGTGTATATGTATAATTGCATGTGAGTGGATGGCTCATGGCCACAGTCCTAGAATTCTAGGGGCTGAGGCAGGAAGATTATGAGTTCAAGGCTAGCCTGGTGAGATAGCATCTCAGTATGAAACAATAAAAACTGAGGGGTGTGTCTGACTATATGTATGCCTCTGCCTATGTGTATGTGTATGCGTATGTATATGCATGCATGTGTCCCTGTGATGATCTTGCATCCTGTTATACTGGTGTTTTATAAACTTTGGTGCTGAGGTGTTTCTTGTGGGAGCTGAGCCCTTATCTCTTCCGTCTTCTCATTGCAGCTTTGTGTCTTCAGTGGATTCTTTGTGGCCACCTTGTTTCCACTAGGAACTTCCACTGCCTGGTAGATTGTGACATTGTTTCCCATTTTAAAAATAAATTCTCCCTCCCTTTTTTTTTTCTCCTGGAACTGAAAAGGTGTATTAATTTGTATTAGAATAAACCTTCTGCATGTTTGGCTGTCAGTTGTCTTCCACACTGTGTCTGTTATAACACCAGCATCTTTCAGCACGCCTCACCCCTTGAACTAGAGACGTCCGACAAGAACCATTTGTTCTTTAATGCCGAGGAGTCCCTGGGCTCCTTCTCCATCTCTCTACCTGCTGCTCCTTCTTGGACTTGTCTGCCACTCTGCATGTTAAGTCTCCTATTCCTATCTTCATCAATCAATCATCAATCAATCAATCAGTCAGTCAGTCTCTCAATTGTATCAACAGCTTTTTGCTAGCATGTACTTAAATGCTTCTTTTAAAAGGTTCATAGCAATATATTTATATGTTGTTTGAAAATATATCTTTGATCCGTCTTTACTTATGGAAGCTCTAACTGGGTATAGACTCTAGAATGCAAATGACTTCCCTTCATTTTTTTAAGTGACCACCCTTCCATCTTCTGTCTAGCATTCCATGTAGCAAGATCTCAGTTAATCTTTAAAGCACCCTGACAGGAGTGCTTTGATTTCCCAGGACTCTGAAGTGCCATTCACACAGTGAGTGAACTGTCCAGTAGTGTCGGAGCCTCCACGAGCTACCACATGGGAGGGTTGGGGTTGGCACGGGGGTGGGGGGTGGGGAATGGCTTGTAAGGCTGTACATCCCAGAAGACCGAGCTTGGAGAAGCTTAGTACCAAGCAGCTATGCTGTAGTGGCATCTCGGATTATATCCCCAGACTCATAACTGGGGCATCCGCAAGGCACACGGCAGAATGAAATAGGCTTCAGCTCCCATCAGTTTTCAGGGAAGACATGACTCTCGGTCTCAAGTCTGCTCGCCTGCCTCCCATTGAGCAGTACATACTCCAGATAGACAGCCATCAGCCCAGCTGTGGCTATCAAAGAGAGAGGGCCAAGAAAACTGTGGAGCAAGAGCGATGTCCAAACCCAATGCACACCCTGATAGCCTGGTGGCAGCCAGCAAGCCCTGCTATGAATGTTTCCAGGTCTTCTGTTTGAGGTGTCAGTAAAGAAGATAAACCATTTGGGGCCGTTGTTGTTGTTGTTGTTGTTGTTGTTGTTGTTTTACTTTGTGTGAATGGGGTGGCAAGGGTCAGAAGATAACTTTAACACTGTCTTCCATCTTGTTTGACGTGGGTCTGAGACACCAGGCCAGCAGTGGCTCCCACCTTTCCAGAAGTCTGCTGTTGCCTGGCCTGCATAGATCTGCAGAGGTTTTCTGTAAGCTGAGCACTAACATAAGAGTTCTTTGTGTGTTGGGGTTAAAATCTTATCGCCTAAGAGGCCCTCCCTAGCTTATAAATAAAACCGCTAGTTCCTAGATCGTAGGGTCCTTGGAATTTGACTTTATCCTCATGATATTAAGGGCACCCCAGGCCTTCTGTCACCCCATGTGACCGCTTGTCCCTACAAGGTCTGGATCAGGTCTCTCCTTCTGACATTAGGAAATGGGATGAGTAGCTGATAAAATGGCCAGGGTCATAGTGGGTATTGCTGGCTGGCTTGCAGCTGTACCCCGCATAATGTCACCTTGAGTTACCCCCCTGGGATTCTCTCTGACTCTGACTTGGGAAGGTATCTTCAGTCATAACATTGCTGAGGAGGGCCTTTGGCTCAATGGCGGCAGATGGGTGTGCTGGCCAGTGCTCAGCTGGCCATTCCTCAGGATGGGTACGGGACCTTAGTTTATAGAGTTTGTCTCTTGCTCTGACACAGTGTTTTACCGCGACCTTCACACCAGTCAGCACAGGCACGCGATCGCTTCTACTAGCCGGTGCCAGTCAGCTCAGGCACACAGGTGTCTGGGAGCAAGGCGAACCACAAGGGAGGCCTCAGCAATCCCAGAGTCACTGGCGCTGAGCTGAGTCTTCAACTTAGTCCTCAACTGAGGCACAAGTGGAACTCTTGTCAACCTATCCCAGGGTGAATCAGCTCTCTTCCCATGAGGACAGATCTCAAAAAGCAGATCTACAATGGGTGCCTGGATAGTCAACGGCTGGGGCTTCTGCCAGGTTCACAGCATCCAGGTCCTGACAATTTCCTCTCCACTTCAAGCCCCAGGCTGTTCTCACCACAGGCAACAAATGTAGGCACCCAGGTCTGCCTGGTTTGTCAGGGAGGTCTCCAGTGTCTAGACCGGGGCCAGAAGAGATTCCTGGATTTGTCCTTTAGAGTCAGGGGTCTATGCAGTTCCTCTGTTCTTCCTGGTCTGGATGGAAGGATCTACCCCCTGGAATCCTACCTGGAGGTAGTCTTTCTCGGTCCCCATCCTCTGTGTAGCTTTCAGAAGCTCTAGACCTTCACAGTCACACCTATTCTTTATCGACACCAAACACCTCTTTCGTTTCTCCCTGGCAATCTTATATTCCAGGCACCTATAAGATGCTTGGTGGTTACTGGGTCACCACGGAGGGCAAGAAACCTAAGGAAAGGACAAACACTTAGGTGTCCAGCCAGCATGCATGGCTTGGCATCTTGGTCACTTGCTGGTCTTTGTCACATTGTTTTTTCTGTGCACTCCCCATCCCCTGTGGAACTGTGCCAAGCCTCTCATGTCTGAGACCTGGGAGATAAAGCTCTTTGGGACATGTTGAAGATGCTGCTTGAACCAGAAACCAGCACAACGTGTGTGTGTGTGTGTGTGTGTGTGTGTGTGTGTGTGTGTGTGTGTGTGAGAGAGAGAGAGAGAGAGAGAGAGAGAGAGAGAGAGAGAGAGATGGTCGAAGTTCCCTGTGATCTCCGCCCCTCTTCTCTTTGTCCAAGAGTTTCCCCACCACCTCAGGAGCTTTAGTTCCTCCAGCTCTTTAGAGACGTGTTACCTTGGCCGCGGTTCCCTCATGATTGCCTGTTTTCTAGAGCAGATGGGGACACTCATGACCTCATTCACAATCACACCCTGAAGGTTCTGGCGAAGAAGGATGATTGAAAGAGCTCTTTCCTCTTGTGCATACCCACCCAGCAAGAAGCAGAGGGCTTGTTCCCAGACGCCCGGACAAACTGCCCTTCCCTAGAGATGCTTGCCCTGTACTGCTCCCCGACCCCCATCTTTGCAGGGCCCCTCCCCATGACCCCAAAGCCTTATTTAAGAGTCCATCACCATTTCCTCTGGAAAGCCTTATCTGATCCCATCGGTCCAGCTTCTGGCTTCTGCTTTGCAGTACCTCCTTTTGCCAACTATGTATCCGAGTTTTTGGTAAGTCCATGGAAACACTGGGAAACATTTTCCAACTTCCGTCTCAATACCTAGATCACAGTAGATCTAGATAAAGGAATTCTGAAGCAATTGTTTAAAAAGAATTGTATGGTTTCAAAATGGGTGTGATCTTTGAACTATGGGTGGAGGACACAGTACTATTCCATCATATTTCAAAATCTGGCTGCAGGGGCTGGAGAGATGGCTCAGCGGTTAAGAGCACTGAGTGAGTTCAATTCCCAGCAACCACATGGTGTAGTGAGATCCGATGCCCTCTTCTGGTGGGTCTGAAGGCAGCTACAGTTATTTATATACATAAAATAAATAAATATTAAAAAAAAAATCTGGCGGAATAGCGAGAAGTCAACACAATTTTAATTTATTCAAAGAGAACATGATCTATGCCTCTGAACCCAATGGGTAGGATTTATACCATTTGAGCCTTCATCAAGAAAATTAAAGGGAAAGGGGGGAAAAAAAAACCCACGATTAGTCACATCAGGTAAGTATGAAGTGACCGCAAAGAGTTAGATACTTATGACCTGTTCCTGCTGGTTCTTTTTTTTTTTTTAAGACTTATTTATTTATTATATGTAAGTACACTGTAGCTGTCTTCAGACACTCCAGAAGAGGGCATCAGATCTTGTTATGGATGGTTGTGAGCCACCATGTGGTTGCTGGGATTTGAACTCCAGACCTTCGGAAGAGCAGTCGGGTGCTCTTACTCACTGAGCCATCTCACCAGCCCCTCCTGCTTGTTCTTAAGCCTGCTTTATAAGTAAGCGTAGGCAAGGCTGGGGGCAGCTTGCGCTCTGATGAGTTTAGCCTGCTCCGAGATTGCTCTACCTGCTCCAGCCTTGAGGGCGAGCCACTTGGAGGAATAGTCTCCAAGTTTCAGTATCTTCCCAGTAATTAGGCAATTCTTATGTACGAGGTGGCTGACGGCGTGCACACCTACACTACTCTGACCTTTTCCCCATTTACCTGCAGCGGGTGGTATTTGGGGAAGTGACTTTTCCTGGTGAGTGACAGTGTCAGACTGTTCGTCAGCTCCCGCTGCCCTAGTCGCCCTCGGGAGCAGGGGCCCAGGACCTCACCAAGGCAACCCAATCTGTGATTCCCAGCCCAGAAATGCCAGGGCTCCTCTCGGATGCCCTGGGTGGCTCTGTGGTTTTCCTCTCAATAGTTCACAGCATGTAATTCCGAGAACTAGTTTCCTTCTTGGGTGATGCCTGTGGGCGGGTGGGGGTGGCGGCGTGCGGGGGGGGGGGGAGAGAGAGAGAGAGAGAGAGGGAGAGAGAGAGGGGGGGGGGGGGGGGGGGGTGTCTTTATGCACATGCGGGGTTTCCTAATGCACAAAGGCAGGTGCCCCATGCATGGGGGAGGGGAAGAGCTTGTGACTAGCTGGTTCAGAAACTGAGCTCTTCCTCCCTGTCACCCCTTTGAAAATGAGTCCGGGAGGATTTTTAATGCAAAGTGCCATGCCATTCTTTCCAGAGTTGACTGGACAAAGTAAGGCTTGACCCAAGGATCAGGCTTTCTTCCTGTTTGTTTGCTTTTGTTGCTGTTGAGGTTGTGGTGTGTGTGTGTGTGTGTGTGTGTGTGTGTGTGTGTACTGGCAGAGCTGGGACTACACAACACTCATCACGACTCAGGTTTATAATGTTGCTGATTCGGCAGCTGCTGTGTGGGACAAGACAGCATTCTGAGATGGCATAAGAACTTGAGAGAACACTGAGAACACAGAACTAAAAACAAAAACAAAGATGGAGGCACTCTGCTCAGTGTCCTTACATTGGAATGTGCTGACATCATGAGTGAGCTCCCAGGTGTAACCAAGAAAGCCTCCTCGGGTGTCAGCTGCCCATCCACAAGGAGCAGAGACCAAATACCAGACTGATAAACCTTGGAAGGACTCTGAAGGCCATAAAATCCCAGGCTCCAGGCAGCTCAGCAGACACTGGTCTCCAACATAGTCCGACACACAGGAGCCGTGTATGCCAGCAACAAGGGACCCTTCCCGTGACTGCATCCCCAACCAGGACATCCTGTCTCTGCCTGTCTCTGCCTCTGGTGTCCTGGCTGGTACTGCTGTAGAGCCAGCATCTTTCCCTTCACCATCCTTCCCTTACAGTGAACGCTTATATGATGGCTTGCTCTGCACCAGGCAGTCAGACCTGCTTGTGCCAGCCCTGCCCACGGTCTGTGAGTGAAGTCTGCCTCCAGATATTGGTGGCATCAATTAGAGCTGTATTGTCAGTCATAGGCTCGTTTGCTGTTTGTGTTCCCCTGAAATGTCTTGTGTGAACAATAAACCGTGCATTCCAAAGGAACACCAGACTATCTGTGACTTTCAGTGTCCACATGACTCTGAGGAGGTGGCTCGGCCATGACAGAGTAGAGTCTAGTGTCTGCCTTTATATCTGTTCAAGAGTAGAAATAAAGATTAAACTAAGATCAGAGAGTCCTTTCAATGGAGATGGAAACTCAGTGATGTGAAGCTTTTGGCCCTTAATTGGAAGTATCTTTTCCTTTCTTAGGAAATTATAAGATCCAGGTGGAATGAGGTAGATAGAGTATAAGGCTGCTGAGCTGGCCCTTCTGTGAGAACTCCTTTGTTTATGAACCCGGTTCACGGCAGAAGGTGTCTACAGTGACCGAGTGGTCACCAACACAGCATGGTTTGATAGTTTAGTTTCATTAACATTCCCAGTGATTGGACACTGACAAAAAAGCAGTGTAGGAGAGAAAGGAGTTATTTGGCTTACAATCCCAATGTGGGCTGTAGACAAACCTCTACGGACATGCCTGCAGTCTAAATCAATGTAGACAGTCCCGCAAGGAAACTCTTCTTAGGTGCCTCTGGGTCACATCACATTGATAAAGGTGACGGTGACACTCTGGTTTCTTGTTATCACTTGTCATTGCTTCTGATGCTCCTCTTCGCTCCTCCCCCCCCCCCCCCGATTAACATCACATATGAGCATCTTTGTGTGGCTCTTGGTTCTTCTGTCTTCATTGCTGTAAGTGACCTGTACTTTTCTTCTGCCTGTCTTTTTCTATTAGGTCTGGCCTCCTTTTCTTTTCCATTTGTGGGACTTTCTTGGACCTTCTATATAGTCATTGCCAGTGTGTTGCTGGCTTAAACGCACAGAGAGAGAGAGAGAGAGAGAGAGAGAGAGAGAGAGAGAGAGAGAGAGAGAGATTTACACAGTACATGTCACGTCTTTGTGTCCCACTGCTGGGGTTACACTCATGTACTGTCACATGTCTGCCTCCTGGGGCTGGGGTTACACATGTGCACTGTCACACCTGGCTTCCCTTTCATTGGCATTGAATTCAGCTCCTCATGATTTCACACCAAGCACTTACTGGCTAACCCGTTACCTGGCCCTAGATGTTTCAAATCTGCATTTCCTGTCCTCTGCAGTCCTGTCCCCTAGAGCTCATTGTTTGCCACCTGCCTTTCAGCTTGTTAATGTAGGTCTCAGGGTGATAGAGACATGACAGAGTTCAGCATTGCCAGGCGCTCTCTCTGGCCTCTCCGCATTCTTCATTCCTCTAAGCGGTTCATCACAGTGATGCGTTTGGAGGATGCTCACACTGCGTGGGGACCAGCTTCCAACTCACAGAGGCTGACCCGGAGGCCCCGGGGCTGCCTCACAGCTGTGGTTTGGCCCCTGCTGATCTCGGTGTCTCTTATCATGCTGGTTAGTAAGCTCTAAGCCTGGAAGAGGTACATGGGGGTACATGGGGGAGCCCAGCTCGGCAGACGCGCACAGACCCCCCACCCTGGCGACTAACGCATGCTCATTGTGGGCAAGCAGGAGGGAGTCCTCCAGATGAACGTGGAGGATGACGAAGGCTTCCTGGAGCAGAACTTTGTGGGTAAGAGGAAAGTCATGAGGCTCGCTGGGCCTCCCCAGGTTTCACTGGGGCTCTTAAGGTCAACATTCAGGATTTGATCCTTCCTGTCACTGGCTCTGCACCTGGACTGCCTCCCTCTTTGCATCTGGCACCTGCCCTCTTGGCAAAGTGGGCTGTGAGGTGAGTTTTTATCCATTTTCTATCACTACGATGAAGTACACGTGGCAGGTAACTTACCTACAAAGAAACGAGATTTATTTAACTCATTGTTTTGGAAGCTGACAGAGTAAATGGACGTCCCACTGAAGGACTTCTGTAAGACCTACTGTGGATGATGTCACAGTGGTAGCACGAAGTTAGGGATCACACGGAGAGACAGGAAGTTGAGCTGGATGGCTTGGTGAGCAGGCTGGGGTGTGGGCGTGGCTGGAGCGGTGGGCGTGGCTGGGACCTTGGTCCAGACAAAACACCTTCACCTACTCACTCTGTGAGAACCAACTCAGGTCCTAAGAGACCTGCCTTAGTCTCTTCTTGGTACAGCAGCCCCCGGGGCCCAGTCACCTCCTTCTGGTCTCTGTCCTTAAAGGTTCCTCCACCTTCTGGTGTCTCTACACCAAGTACCAAGCTACCAGCACAGGAGACCTTGGCTGATACACCCCAACTGTCTCAAGCCAGAGCCTGGGATTGCTGGGATATGCAGATGCTGGGAGCCATCCACAGACCTTCCCTTGCCTTCAGGCCTTTGTAGTCTCCTCGACAGTTGGGGGGGGGACACAGACCCCTCCCCCCACCCCCAGGTTCTATGGTCAGGCCAAGGAAAGAGAGTCAATTCAACTTCATTTTGTTTCCCAAGATAAGGGATCAGTATGTATACTGTATGCTCAAGTCACATTAAGGAGTCACAAAAACACGTGTTGATGGAAGACTTGGAACTGGGAACACAGAGCAGGTAACATGCAACCTTCCACCCTCCACATCCCTCAATAGAATGACTGCAAGCAGAATGGTCCTCAGCTGTGGCTGGTACCATAGCTTGCTTTCTGGGGAAAATACTATGCTATATTTTATCAAATGGCAAAGTGTGCGGGGGTGGGGGTGGGGGTAAGGGCACAGGGAGGGGTGGTGTATTAGTCAGGGTTCTCTAGAGTCACAGAACTTGCAGATAGTCTCTATATAGTAAAGGAATTTATTGATGACTTACAGTGTGCAGTCCAAATCCCAACAATGGTTCAGTAGTAGTGTGAATGGAAGTCCAAGGATCTAGCAGTTGCTGAGTCCCACACCGCAAGAAGGCGAAAGAGCGAGAGCCAGACTCCCTTCTTCCAATGTCCTTATATGGTCCNCAGCAGAAGGTGTAGCCCAGATTAAAGGTGTGTGCCACCACACNTTTAATCNCANATGANCTTGNACTCNGAGATCTCCCTGTCTTAATCTTCTGGATTCAATCACCACTGTGTCTCAAGATCTCCATACCAAGNTCCAGATCAGAAACTTCTATCTCCCAGTCTCCAGATTAGGTTGACTGGTGAGCCTTCCAATTCTGGATTGTAGTTCATTTCAAATATAGTCAAGTTGACAACCAGGAATAGCCACTACAGGTGGTGAAGAGAAAATGGACAAATGGTGGACAAGGTGAGACAGCCTCTCAGCTTTCTGCCATGGTCCCAGTGTGTTCGACTCCGGGGCCCCAGAGTCCCTGCAGAAGGGTAGTTTTATCAACATGGGTGGCTGCCCACTGCCAAGTGTCCGAACCTGTGTCCCTTCCTTTCCCTCCATGGAAAGTGCCAAAGCTGCGAGCCTGTGAAGCAAGCGCCCCCCCCCCCCCTACACAGAGGAAAGTCCCAGAACTTTCTCACTGGGGCTGGGTTGAGTGGGCTGGGACTGGAGATTCAGCTCTAACAGTATGTCAGTCCTGGTGTCCCTTCCCTAGGAGACAGGACACCTGAGAGGCACAGGAGTGGAGAAAGAGCAGATGACAATGTGTTGGGGAGACAGCGTGTGTAAGCTAGGGACCTGACCCTGGGAGAAACCGTCCTGCAGGCCTCGGACTTCAGCCTCCAGGACCAGAAATACAGTTGGCTCATTATTCAAGCCTCTTAATCTGTGCTAGTGTGTGATGACAGACCTCGCAAATAATGCGCCTGAAGTGACCCTGTCAAGCACACGCTGGATGTGGGTGTATGGAGAAGTCAGAAGTTAGCCTCCGGACTCATTTCTTGGGATCTATCCACCTTGCTTTTGACACTGGCTAGCCAGACGGCCCCAGGGATCTGCTTCCCTAGCACTGGGGACTGTGAGCACATGCTAACACGCCTGCCTTTTTACTGTGGGTTCTCAGGACTAAACTCCGTTCTCATGCTTGCAAGGCAAGCAGTTTACCAACTAAGCTGCCTCCCCAGACCCCAAGCCATTGGGTTTCAGAGGTATTTGTTATGTAATGATAGTAACTGATAAGGGCTAAACATCAGTAAACTCAGGAGGAAAGCCTAGGGATTTGGGGTTCTGTCCCTGCCATCCTCCCCCCGCCCCACCTTGTCACTGCCTCCCAGAATTGTCTTGGCCTATTCTTTCATTTATAAGACCTCTCAGCCTCTGTGTGGAGCCTTCTAGATGCATTTCCAGAAGCTGGTTCAATAAAGAGAAATTTGTAACCAGGATCTGACTACAGTCTGGGGTCCCCTCCTCTCTCTGTGCCCCTGCAGGTGATCACTAAGGGCAAAGACTTAGTCAAAGGTGTCAGCTGTCCCACACCCTGGGGAGTATTCTGCCCTGTGAAGGCCTGACAGCTTCATCCTGACTGTCAGGACCACACCCAGTCCCTGCCCTCTTTAGGCAGAGTGGCAGCGAGGGTCAGGTGACTGTCCGGCTGTCTGAGAGGGCAGCAGAACACAGGTAGTTACCATCTCTCAAGTTAAAACCGGCTAAGACACGTGCAGAAGCCACGCCAGGGACATTGGATTTCTGATGCCCTCGGAAGGCTGGGCCCAGGGCAGACGGCTGTCTACCGTGACTTGATATGGAATTGGGAACAAGGGCAAGGTCAGACTGGGAGACTTAGTTGGAGGTTGCATCCAGGTGTCAGGAAAATGAGCTCCGGACAGCAGCCTCCCTCGGCCACTTGATCCTCCCTGCACACACCTGTGCCTGATGGCTTCTTGGTGACAGCAGAACTGATCAGTTGTGTGACATCGGTGACAGGATGCAGGAACGCGATCATGCTTGCGGTAGGATTCGGATGATGGTTTGCAGGGTGAGAGGGTTGAGGCCTGGGTGAAGCCCTTACCCAGGTGTAAGGTTTGAGCCTGTGTGATCTTGGGCGGCATACAGTTCTGAGCCTCGGTCTCCTCGTCTGTGTATTGGGGATGAAGCTCCAGACCCGGAGAGTGTACTCGAGGACTACACAAACTTGTGTGACTTGGATACATACAGCGAGCACTCACTTTTTGCTGATTTTTCCCCCTCCCCCCACTTTCTTCCAGGGGACGACTTGAATGTTTATAGACTTGCTCATTTTTAAAGCTTATTTAATTATTTGTTTATTTGTGCAGGTGTATGTATGGACAACCTGCGGGATACAGTGTACCCATGTACAGCAGGCTTTGTGAGGTCAGAGGGTAACTCATGTGTTTTCTGTCTCCTTTCTTTTTGAGGCAGGGTCTCCCTTGTAGCTTCCTATGCTGGGCTTCGTTTGAGCCTCTGGCTGGTTCTCTGGTGTCCACCTCTCATCTCCCAGTAGGAGTACAGACGCAAGCCACTATATCTGGCTTTTTAAACGTGGGTTTGGGGGGATTGCACTCAGATCATTGAGCACAGCAAATGCTTCCACCCGCTGAGCCCTCTTACTGGCCCATACTGTCTTATTAACTAGGCATTCATCGAGCACCTCCTGTGTGCTCAGCCCTGTACTGTATGCTGTGGGTGTGAGACCAGGTTGATGAAATGAACTAAGAGTTCTTCTTTGACTGAGAGAAGCAGGACGATAAAAATGTCTGGAGTGGAAGGCACTAAGAAGGACGTAAACGAGGGGACTCATTCAGTGGGTAAAGGCTCATGTCTCCAGGGATGGAGACCCAAGTTCCATGCCTGGGACTCACATGGTGGAAGGAGAAAATCTACTTCCTTAACTTATCCTCTGACCTCCACATATGCTGTGGCACACACATGTTCTCCCCCTCTCTTGCTCTCTCTCACACACTTACACACACACACACACACACATATTATTAAATTGGGAAATAGTGTCACTATAGGGTTGGGCTGTGGTGTGTCTCCTGTGGAGTTAGTTCCTGGTTTATCTGTGCTGTGTTCATCATTGAAGAATTTTCTTTTGGACTACCTTTCCTGTTTCAAAAAGAACACTTATTGCAATTCCCTTAACCTCAGCCAGGAAGGCTTCTCTCCCTTCTCACACCTGCTCCAAATTTCAATTACACAAAATATCTTTAACCCCGAGTTCAGCCAGATTCCTTAGGAGGAGGGGAAAATGGCGCTGTAAGTATTCGTAATGTGTTTGCATTATGGAATAATTACACATAATTGCGCTGCCTTGTAAATAAGTATAAAACGTTTGCCAGTCGGCAGTGGGAGCAGCCGTGAACCCACCTTTCCCCTGTGGAGGATTTGCTCCTGGGAACCAGCTACAGCAACGGCAATCCTTCCGAACCCTCAGGGGCGACAGTTTCTTTGTGAGCAAGTGCAGAGGGTGCAGTAGCCACTCATGGCTGTGACCAGATGCCTGACAAGAAGTCTGTTAAGGGAAGAAGGCTTTATTCTGGGCCACAGCCCGACAGGGCAGTCCACATCACTGTGGGTGGGGAAAGCGTGGCCAGGAAGGCGTAACCAGGAAGGAGTGATAGGGAAGGCGTGGCTGGGAAGGCGTGGTCAGGAAGGTGCGATGTGGAAGGCGTGGCCAGGAGGGCATGGCCGTGAAGGTGTGGTGTTAGAAGTATGAGGTAGCTGGTCACATTGCATCTGCAGTGAGGAAGTGGAGGGTTGCAAATGGGGCGGGGCCATTAAATAAACCTTAAATCTTCCCCGCGCCCTCCCCTCCTCACCCCTGTGACCCATTTCTTCCACCAAATCTCTACCTCCTAAACCTTCCATGACTTTATAGAGCAGCAGCCCCAACCAGAAGTGAAGTGTTCCAACAAGTGAGCTTGTTGGGGGTTGGGGTGGGGATGGGAGGGAGCATTTTATAGTCAAACCACACACATAGTCTTTCGAAGCCTGTAAAGGGAATGTTAGCTCACTCCTGCCTCCCCAACCTCTCACCTTCTAACCACGTGTGAGTTAAGCACACAGAACGCCAGACCCTGGTGATGGAAGCCCGTCGGTCTGTTGGCACTGGTCTGGGCATCCCAGGCGAGCTCACATGGACTGCTCATGGAAAACTCACTTAAAGTCCAGGGAAATACAAAGCTGTAGTTCGAGCCACACAGCAGCGCCTGTCACTGTGTGTCACTGTGCTGTCTCCACCACGTCTGCACCTCTGTGTCCTTTTATTTAAATCCCAAGAAACCTGGAGGTGGATTGACTTCTAGAAAGTTTCAGGCACTCTACAGGGTAAGACGTAACAAAGGGCGTTTTTGCTGTTGTGTTTGGAGTCCCAGGTTTGTGCATTACAGCCCTGGACAAAGATGTGGCCAAATCCCCCAGTTCCTGACGCATGCTTTGGTCTAGAGATGGGTCTTCACAGATGCACCATGATGAAATGAGGACATGGAAGGGGTCCCTAGAAGAAGTCACTGCTTAGAGGGGCTGTGATGTGGTGACATAGAAGACATACCATTTGCAAGCGCAGGAATGCCACTAGCCCACAGCCTCCAGGAGAGTGGGGGCGTGGGGGAAGGAGGGAGGATGGGGTGGGAGTGGGCATAGGGTGTGCAGGTCCTGCCCCAACTCCCAGAAGAAACCAGCCCACTTGACATCTTGTTTCACGCTGCCATCTCCAGAGCTGTGCGAGCATAGATTCTGTTGTTTTTCTTTTCTGCCCTGTTGGTTACAACAGCCAATCCTCCCATTGCATCTTGGGAGCCACCGTGTCCCAGGCCCTCCCCAAGGAGGAAATGACACCACCATGGTAACTGGCTCTGAGCCATCTCAGGCTGGCAGGCACTGAAGGCTCCTAAGGTCCAGCTGCTAATGCCTTTCTCAGCAAGGCCACTGGCACATGGGCTCTGGCTGCCCAGAGAGGAAACAGACCTAAAGCCACACAGCTCAGTGCAGAGGAACCTGAGCCAGACACCAGTGCAGGTCTCTCTACTGTCTCTCTTCACTCTCCCTTACTAAAGGTCATGTGTGAGGACTTCACATTCCTCAAGTAAACCTCTGGCCTTGGGGAAGATCTGGGTTCCTTTCTAGGAGGCTGCTAGCTCAGGCCCAACCAAGCTGGTGGCAGAACTCATTTTGTTGAGTTCTTTGAGCCCAGCTGGGGTAGCTGCACCCAGAATTCTGACAGACCCAGCCTCTGCTTCCAGTAGCAGCGGTTTCTAGCTCTGTCTTCACCTCACAGACACTTCCCTGATTCTATGTCTCAAATTCTCCACTGCCCATCTTCCCAGAGACTCGTGGTCGGTCATGGGTTAGGACCTGCTCTCAATCCAGGAGAACCTTATGGGCAATTCTCTCTAGAACAGGGTCACTCACTTTCCAGACTTTCTATAGCAAGTTGTCAGGGGTCTGCCTTGGACATACCTCTTCCTGGACCCCATTCAAACCACTGCACAATGTCTAGGCCACTCCCTCTGAACCTCACCAGCTCCATGTTGAGTGTTTCCGGACAGAACCCAGTGAGAGAGGAAGACAGCCTTTAGAACCCCAGCAGGGCGGTCCATTCTGTGAGCATCCCTGACAGAGTGCTGACCCTGGCTTACCTTGTCCAGAGCTCCCTAGAGCTCTGTGGCTGTCGTCAGCAGCCTCATGGCTTCACCCCAGGACAGCCCTACCACTGTAACCCGTAGCTCCCTAAATGCCTGGCTCTTTAATGTACCCAAGTCTTTCCATGCACTTGCGACCAAATGAAGCAGACAACAGCTGTGCTTAGTAAATATCAGGACCCCAAATATAGTCTGTAGTTATATTCCGGTGACTTAGTAGCTATTTGAAAGATAACTAATGACCCGTTCCCCCCCCCCCATATATTGCAATATATTTTCACCCTACTGCTCAGTAGCCACAGGTGGTTCCTGGTGTATCGAGAGACCCTGCAGAGCCCTCTACAGTCTCAAAACAACAGACATAAATTTGCATCTCCCAGGTTTTTTATTCATGTGTGTGTTGGGGATTAAACCCAAGGTCTTGCCAGTGCTGAACACGTAGTTCATCAGTGAGTTGTACCTCCAGCTTCCCAATATTTCCCATGATGTCTTTTGAATTTTGTATGTTTATTGGTGTTCCTCCTGCAGAAAGCCAGACCGGTTTCTGTCCTGTCTGCCCGCTGTCTAGTCCCTGTCTTCACCTTGTTGATCATACACGTTTCTGAGCGGTACTGGTTTCCCCTCTCAACTGCTATAGAAGAGGCTAAGATGGGGGCTGGAGAGATGGGTCAGTGGTTAAGTGTATACTGCTCCTACAGAGGACCTGGGTTTAATTCCCAGCGCCCATATGATAAGGCCCACAACTGCCTTGAACGTCATCTCTGGAGGGATTCGATGCCTCTGCCCATATGGTACCTGCCTCACATACACCCACACACCACATACATAATAAAATAAATATTTCTAAGAAGAGCTATGGGTTGGAGTGATTGCTTGTGGGTAAGAGCGCTTAGTGCTCTTTCAGAGGACCCAGGTTTTATTCCCAACATCCACATGGTGACTCCCCAACTCCAGATCCAGGGAATACAATGCCCTCTTCTGGCCTCCATGGGAACTGCATGCACACAGTACACATACACACACCCAGGCAAAACACTCATGCAAATTAAGTAAATAACTAATCTTTTTTTTTTTTTTAAGAGGCATACAACCACGGCACACTGTCCAGTGAGGACTAGTCCCAGGAAATCAGTGAATTTGAGTCCACAGATGTTGAGTCTCTTTGTAAAAAGGTGGGGGTGTGGTGTTTGCATGTCACCTAGTCTGCATCCTATGTCACCTCTAGAATTACCTCTAGAACTGCAAAGTAAACGCTGATTAAATATCTTTTCTATCGTCTAAGGGATAATGATAAAAGAAAACCAGGTTTTGAGCAGCATTGTCCAGCCGATGGTAAAGGCCCCGCTGAGCCTGGCTCTCTGTCCTTTCCCTGGCTTGAGGATGAGCAGTGCAGATCTTAAGGCCTGTGTGCCCCTTCTCTCTACCCTGGGAGACCCCTCCAGCATCGAAGAGAATCACACCTTGCTTGCCCAGTCACACCTTGCTTGCCCCTGGGCGGCAGGTCAGCCCCTCTCTTTATTGATTCTTCTCCTTGTTGGCAGTTTGAATACAGTCAACAGTTTCTGGAATACAGCTATCTCATTTTCCTGTGTGGCTCATGGAACCCTCCCCCCCCCCCTTGGTCCGGATGCTAACCCCACCCCTAACCCCTCCGGGGAGTTTTTCTACTGTCTTCACTCAGCTCTGGCAGCCTCTCTCTCTGGTGTTTTGTGTGGTGTTAAAGAGTCTGCCTGCTTCATGAGGTGTGTCTCCTCCTCTAGTTCCAAGCCATCAAGTGAAGGCCATCAAGAACCAGGATCAGAGAGTAGTGAGTGTTTGCCTGTGGTCCTGGAATGGGCATCCCTAGGTGGGAAACCTTTATAGCCAAAGATAAATCTGCAAGCAGGAAGATCTTACTTGTTGCCTGGGCGAGGACCGGCAACCTAGGCTGCCAGGATTGTAAAATCTGAGGGCCCCCCACGGGGGAGGTGCAGCCCCTGCCTCCGTGGAAGTCTGGTGGCAGGGAGGGGCCGCGACAGGAGGAGAGGGGTTGGCTGGGGACGCATTTGCATGAGAACTAGACTTGAGGGGAGAATGAGCAAGGGGAGCCATGGTCCAATTGGAGGCCTGGGATTTGTCTTCAGCAAATTTTCTCTGATTTCCCCAAACACTTGAAATTAATTAGGTGGACCGGAGCCTTCCTGCGCCTCCCTCTCTGCAGGAGACTCACCCCTGCCAGCACTGAGCTTGGCACGGGATCTCTCTCCCACCCTGGCCTTCTCAGGGACTTTGCTGGCACACTGTATAGAGATTTTTATGTCCTTGAACACCCACCATGTGCCAACACTGGCCCAGCCATCCTGGAGCTTCTGACTTCCTGGGACCAGAGGGCGAGACCGTGGGGTCAGGGGATGGGCAGCCGCCTCTGCCAAGCCATCCTACTGGGAGACAGACGTGCCAGTCAGCAGGGAAGTGGCTCCTTCCCATTAACCACCACTGCTCTCTGGGTTCCCAGGACGGTGGGCCCGAACACGGATGTGCTTTCCCAGCTGTGTGGTGCTAGGCTGGGAGGTGCAGGGCAGCGTTCCATGGGATAGCTTTCGGAGGATGGTAGCGGTCGGTCAAGCCCCGTGGAACACTGGAAGCTCCCCTGAGGAGCTGCGCAACTTCCTAAAGCCACTCTTTGCTTTTACCGCTGGAACCCAAGGCTGTGGCCAACAGGGTAGGCAGGGGCATCTTCAGAAGGGCTCCTTGCTGGGGTGCCACCTTCTCAGGTGCCTGGTGGCATAGGGGTGACAGTGTTTTAACATAACATCTGGCAGACATGCTGGAGTGTGCTCCAGTGTGTGTGTGTATGTGTGTATGTGAGTGTGTGTATGTATGGTGTGTGTGTGTGTATGTGAGTGTGTATGTGTATGGTGTGTGTATGTGAATGTGTGTGTACGGTGTGTATGTGAATGGTGTGTGTGTATGTGAGTGTGTATGAATGGTGTGTGTGTGGTGTGTGTGTGTATGTGTGTGAATGTGTGTGCTGTGTATGTATGTGTGTGTGTGTGCTGTGTATGTATGTGTGTGTGTATGTATGTGTGGTATGTGTGTA
>NC_034596.1:100144689-100146902 GCF_900095145.1 Mus pahari
GAGTGTGTGTGTGTGATGTGTGTGTATGTGAGTGTGTGTGAGTGTATGTGTGTGTATGGTGTGTGTGTATGTGTGTGTGTATGTGTATGAATGTGTGTGCTGTGTATGTATGCGTGTGTGGTGTATGTGTGTGTCTTCCTCCATCTACAGGATTAGGTTTGGCACCAGGTACCTTTACCCAACTGTGCAATCTCATCAGTCCAAAGCTTTAGGCTAAGATAAGCATGTCAGGGGACATTGGGACCTGAGACCTATTGTACTGGCTAGTTTTATGTGTCAACTTGACACAAGCTGGCGTTATCACA
Organism: Mus pahari; assembly: GCF_900095145.1. Classification (NCBI taxonomy): domain Eukaryota; kingdom Metazoa; phylum Chordata; class Mammalia; order Rodentia; family Muridae; genus Mus; species Mus pahari. Next base: position 100,144,995 of record NC_034596.1, read on the forward strand.
CTGTTATCCAGCTGTGGGGCATTTTCTCAATTAGTGATCAAGTGGGGAGGATCCCTTGTGGGTGGTGCCATCTCTGGGCTGATAGTCTTGGGTTCTATAAGAGAGCAGGCTGAGCAAGCCAGGGGAAGCAAGCCAGTAAGTAACATCCCTCCATGGCCTCTGTATCAGCTCCTGCTTTCTGACCTACCTGAGTTCCAGTCCTGACTTCCTTTGGTGATGAACAGCAGTATGGAAGAGTAAGCTGAATAAACTGTTTCCTCCCCAACTTGCTTCTTGGTCATGACGTTTGTGAGGAGTAGAAGCCCTGACTAAGACAGCATTAACATGCGAATCTTTTTGAGTAAAATGTGTTCTGCTGGTGGCAAGCAGCTCCCGTAAGCGGAAACCGAGGGTGTCTCCAATCTTTAGAACGTCCATTAAAATGATAGTATGGGAAAAGGGATAAAAAGAAAATGCCCACGATATTTTTATTAAGAGGGAAAATGCAGTTATATAGTATCCGATGTTTAAACCACGAATCCCCTTTACACTGGAGAAAGAAGTAAGGCAGGAAGCATAAGCTGTGTGGTGCACAAGTGTGGTCCTTGGCTCCTCCAGCTTTCCTCTGACCGGAGTCCACTTTCACCCTTCTGGTTTTAATTCTACCCAAGTGCTCCCAAATCCAGGTTCCACCTAGGACTCCAACATTATCACGTGGTTAGCACGGTGCCCCCTTTCTCTCTGCTTTGCTGCCTCAGCCTGTGGATCAAGAAACCTAAGAACAAAGTGTCCGTCTCCCCCATGATGACTCAGCAACGTGATGACTGATGACGGAGCTAACCGACTGTGGTGCTCGCTCTGCAGCCTGTATGTCTGCACACCTCTTTCTATGTCCCTCAGTACTTTCTCCCACGCCAGGTCACATTATGTGTAGACACTGGTCACCCAGCTTTGCTCGCTCTGCAGCCTGTACGTCTGCACACCTCTCTCTATGTCGCTCAGTACTTTCTTCTACGCCAGGTCACATTATGTGTAGACACTGGTCACCCAGCTTCTGCCTCATCTGTCCGCTCCTGCCCCAAGCTGAAGCCAGCTCATCCTTCTGCACACAGGCCTGACTGTGCCACTTCCGATCCAACCCCCAAACCTTGACATAGTCTAGGCTCCTGACATGGTAGTTGATTCCTCCAAGGATCTGTCCCAGACATACCTGTGAGTCCATTCCTGAGGTATCCTTGAGTTTACCCATTCATCCTAATGAAAATCTGTCTACCATCCATCCATCTTCCCACCACCACCCATCTTCTAATCCATTCCCCATCCTCTGTCTGACTCTCTATCCCTTGTCTATCTCTCACCCATCCACCCACCATCCATGTTCTTTCTGTCTGACTCTCTATCCCTTGTCTATCTCTCACCCTCCCACCCACCATCCATGTCCATATCCATGTGCTTACCTACCTCTCATCTACATGCCTATTCATTCCTAGTGAAGATATCCTCCATCCATCTCCTTATCCATCCCTTACCCATTCCCCTATCCATCCTTCACCCATCCCCCATCCATCCCTCACCTATCCCCTTGCCTGACCCTCACTCATTCATCTGTCTATCCTGTATCCATCCTTTGTTCATCTACCTATCCACTGTACACCAATCCAGATATCCATTCTATATTTATCTACTCTTCTTTCTTCCACTCAACTACTCATATATGATTTCTACCTCCTCCCCTCTAACTACCATCCACCTATCCATCCATCCACCTACCTACCCACATACCCACCCACTCATCCATCCATCCATCCACCCACCCACCCACCCACCCACTTATCTATCCATCTATCCATCCATCCACCTACCCACTCATCCATCCATCCATCCATCCATCCATCTACCCATCCACCTACCCACTCATCCATCCATCCA
>NC_034596.1:100147108-100149360 GCF_900095145.1 Mus pahari
CATCCATCCATCCATCCATCCATCCATCCATCCATCCATCCATCTACCCATCCACCTACCCACTCATCCATCCATCCATCCATCCATCCATCCATCCACCCACTGATCCATCCATCCATCCATCCACTCACCCACATACCCACACCCCCACCCACTCATCCATTCATCCACCCACCCATCCATCCACCCACCCACCTATCCATCCATCCATCCATCCATCCATCCATCCATCCATCCATCCACCCATTCATCCATCCACTCATCCATCCAATAAAATACAGCAGAACTTTATACATCTGCATGGCTGAGGTATAAAAAGCTTTTTATGAAAAGGACCCACACGTCACCGAGCTCCTGTGGGTAAGGAAAGACAACAGAATGAGATGAGATGGGCCCAGCAGCCATTCCTGATTTTTCCATTTCCGTGGTCTCTTGAGTTAACTTTTTGTGATGGACATATCTCATGCCTGCCTTTGCTGCCTGCCACCCTCATCTCCGTTTTTATTTTGCTTGGGGTGAGAGCAAAGTTCTTTAGACCAGAGGAGAATTAGAACCCTCCTTCCTTGCCTCTGTGAAGCAGATGCTCTTGGTAAGGCAGACATTTCTCAAAGTGCTCTCGGGGATACTGTGAATGTGCAAGGGGTCGCTTCTCCCCACTGCTGTTCCCTTGATCTTGGTGGTGTGGAAGGGGACCATGAAGAAACCCACCGTGTGGCTGGAGGGAAGGTCTCCAAGAAGGGGTTCACCTAATTCATAAGCTGGCCCCCTCCAAAACAAAGTTCACGGAGGTGTGGATTTCTGTCTTGAAACAACAGCACAGAGCCGGGCTTTGTCTGTGTGTTGTCCGTTTAGGCACATAGTATTATTTATTTATTTATTTATTTTAATGATGGGAGCCCCCACCCAGGGAGGTGCAGAGCCCTAATGAGAACCCGCGGCACCCAGAGTGCTTCCAGCATCCCCCCTCAGCCTCGCTCGTCCTGAGGCTGGCTGGCATGCATGTGCCTCATTACGGACACACGCCCTGTCATGTGTTATTCCCCACTTAGTGACAATTTGTCACTGTCACCCTTGACATGTCACCGCTCGGCAGACGGATTTGACTCCCGTGCCAAGTCTGACATTCGGATGAGAGGCGACGGTAATCGGAATTGAAATAGTGGGTTCAGAGTGGCTAATTTCACTCTGACATAATTCTAATACCCCGTAAGGAGAGAGAAGTGCTGTATTTAAAGGGGAGGTATTTTTTTTCTCTTTAAAAAAAAAAGCCCTTTTCCCACTCTTCCCCCTTGGTCTGAGCCTGAGTATTCAATTATTCTTTAGGATAACGCTTTTTATTTTTGACGGATTAAGCCTTGCATTTTAATAGCATCTATTTTCAATTAAGTGCACTGAGATCCACGGATATAACTATTACTTAAGCTGTAAGTAATGGTTGCGTGTAAAAATTAGGGAATGTCGTGCTTTAGATAAATTACATTCAAATTAGTTCTTATTATAAATGGGACGGAAAATGGATTTTTTTTTTAAAGCTCTGGCTGGCCGAAGAGCCAACATTTGTATCTATTCATTTGTTTAAATATATTTCCAGCCAGATTGAAACCCATAAGGCCTGGCATTAATTGAATGCTACCACACCAGCATGCTCAAGTTCTGAGTTTTTACTGGCTTCAGCAAGGACTTATTTCCAGGCCTCCCACATCGAAATGATATTGTTTATGTAGCCATTCTTTGAGCCACCATTAAGTGGTATAAATCTTAATAAAATGCATTTAAACAGACCATATGCAGGCAATGGTTGTGTTTTTAAGGAACTGCATTTTTTCCCTCACTAAAGACATGATTACATTTTTCTGCCTGTGGGAAGAGATCCTTTTATACAATATTTCCCAGCAAACACGGCTTCTTTTGTAAAGATGAGCCTGAGATGCAAGACACAAAGCTCCCACAGATCTACTCATCCCTCCTCCCCGCTTTTCTTAGGGATGGAGGGGACAAGGCGGGTAGCTGAGTCTGCATTTGTTTTCAGAGAAAGGATGGTTCGGGACAGACAACTCGTAGACCTCTTTGCTAGGAACCCGGTATGATTGTGGGGCCTGAATCATTTGTTGGTTTGTAAGCCGGGTGTAGTTGCGCACACCTTTAATCCCAGCTCTCGGGAGGCAGAGGCAGGCGGATTTCTGAGTTTGAGGCCAGCCTAGTCTACAGAGTGAGTTCCAGGACAGCCAGGGCTACACAGAGAAACCCTGTCT